>NC_056731.1:1343335982-1343543482 GCF_019279795.1 Protopterus annectens
GTGGCTTAAATTAATATTTACAAATGACATAATTATCTACAAAATTCTATCTAGCTAGGCTGGCAGCCTTCACACCATCAACACACTCTTATGTCTGCCAAAACTACAAACTTTGCTGCACTGCAGTTTCTGATAAATCATGATCAAGAAACACTGTTCCTCGTTCAACTATTATTCTGTTACCAGGTTACCTCCGTTGCAACAAAACCTGCTCCTTGTCATATACCAAATCACAAATTGTAACAAAATCACTTTTGGCTGACTATCCCTTTTACCTACACAAACCATACTCAAGTGTACACTTCAATACCTAGTTTTATGCATTTATTTATCCACGCAACTTTTGCTGACCAGGTTAGTCCCACTAGGCCACTGGCCTCTTTTCAGCGGAGACCCAATGTGGTACTGATACTGACTAGAGGAAATTTGGCCAGGAAACATCCATCTTCCAAATGTGACCAGCGTATGTTATATTTTGACTATTTGGCTGCTTAGTTCCATAGATTTGATTAAACGCAAACCCATCTTCTCTGAAATGGCATCACACAGTTCTAACTGCCACTTTTGGTACCCACCATACTCATCTTTAGACAACTCAAGCCATTTAGCATAACGACTGAACTGTCCAGACACAGCTTTCGACTGCTAACTGCTTCTAGGCCACATTTCATAACTACTTTGCATAACTTCATGATCAACCACTGAATGCTCTCTTCAATGGATTGAGGCCCAACACTGATGAGTGGCTTCTTACACTGTTTATTAAAATAACACCCTTCTTCACTTTCCTCCACATCCGAGTCCACCACCACAAAAAATACAATACAATACAGCACTATTACTATAAGTACATTAAAAAACAAATCACACATTAAAAATACACTCTTTCCTGTCATACCTGAAGTATCCACTAAAAGGAATAAATGACCACTTGAAGCACTGTAAATCTCACCCCCAATTGCAATTTGTAACAGTCAGACAACTGTGCTTAACCACAGAAAGAGGACTGGTCAAGCATATCCCCTAATATCTGACAGAATGGACATGTTCAATAGAACAGCCATGAACAGGAAAAAAAAAATCACAATGTTGGCGAGTTTCACAATTTAAAATTGATGGCAGTCTAAAAGAATGTTTTTTGTTCAGAACACATTTGGAGATAATCCCAAGGGCCACACTCATGATTTTAGCTTCAAAAAGTCTACCTGAAGAAGTTGTTCTCCTCTGGATAGGGTGTACATCAGTGTATTGATACACAGTCCCATCTTCCTTCATGGAGCACAACATGTGCTTACTACATCCCACCCAGATACTGCAGGAGCTCTGCCACAAGGCCCAACTCCCAAAGATTTTCATTGAGAATTTTGTCATTGTGCAGTGTATGTAAATTTAACTTGAAGAATCTTGTTGCCTTTCAGGAAATCAAAGAAAATCTGTTCTACTTTGTATCTCTCTGCTAACTGCTTTGTACCAAGTATAAACTGATTACTCACTGTTACAATGTGACCTGAGGGTGGAAACTCACTACACCCTGCTTCATTCCCCTAGCCCTCTTACTCTACTATTATACTTCCCACATGCACATTTCACTTGTGACTCTTACTGCTTAACTCTCTCCAAACAACCTTATTATCATACAAACATTGTTTCTTTTTACCTAATTCCTAGCTTCCATTTAAACTTTTAGCACCATTTCCAACTGCCCTTCTTCCTCCCATACTGTTCTGCACTATATTCATTTACAGTCACAGCCCCTCCCTAATAGTACCTGTCTATTTTACATTGTATCTTCTACTTTTCCCAAATAAACTCTCACTTCTACCTATGTTAACCACATCCTCAATCTATCATTTTAAACCCCTCTAATTCCTTGCATTCCAGAGAAGATACTAGGACAACCTCTCTTTCTTCACAGAAAACACTTTCCTACCTACCCTCCATCACCTTTCAGATTCCAAATGACACTAAATAACCTAATACCCTGCAAATTATTTTTCCTTCTTGATCCCTACTTCACCACCACCGACCAACAATAGCATACACATCTTATTTACTTAATCATGCTACTTCTCAGCTTATCCTCCATTCTTCTCATCCTACCATGACTCTATAATAGCTCTCAATATCTCTCCAACTCTGTCCCAACCACCAATTCATACTTCCTCCCTACACACAGCACCAAACCTATTTAATGACACCCTCACCTATACTCCAAACGTAGACTAACTTCATTTCAACGTAAACTAAAAGAAAATAAAGTGGAAAAATACTATCCAAAAAACAGTCAATAATAATTGCCCAATATACTAAAATCCTTCTAGAAGGAGACACACACCCCAATCGTAGCCCCATCAATCACAACAAACATCAAGACAGTTCTCTTCCACACACTACTGTAACCTTACCAAGGTCAAACCCCAACCTGGGTAATCTAACTTTTGCTGCCATAAATTTTAGAAGCATAAGGAATAAAGTTGCTGAACTGCATGCCTGGATTACCCAAGTAAACTTGGTATTCTCACTGTAACTGAAACTTGGCTTAAACCTGGCATAAACGACTCTGGTATTACCCTCCCATTTATAATATCATCCATAATGAATGTACAAAGAACACAAGGTGATGATATTGCTTTAATATTTCCCAACTACCACATTTCTCCTTACAAAAAACAACACAAAAATTCAGTTCAACTGAGCTTATTACTTTCCTGAAATTAAACAATTATAAATAAATCAGCAAGAAAACACAAAAGCACTGAGTGTATACCAGCAGCAGACCCAAACAGAATTCCAAGCAAAACCACAGCTGGTGACAGGCAGAAAGGCAAGGCTCAGCAGTTGTAAAAACTACAGGTTTTATGAAAAGTTAACACTTTCGCAGAGTTCACCACCGCTTCATCAGACAAAAAAGTAAAGCAAATGAACTTCTTTTATACTAAATTTTAGTATCAATTAACATAATGCAGGATCCTAATTGATCCACAAGGCATTTACTTTTAAAGCAACAGCATCTAAAAACAGCAAATAAAACACAGCAGTAAAAACACAGAAATGCAGAATAATATATTTATCTATTTTTCTTTGCCTTTAATACTGGTTTTAGGGGTACATGGTCATTCAGACCCATTCCCCTATGTGCTCCTAACCCTAAAATCCACTGTAATTCTGCATTTTCTGTCATATTTACTAAGCCCCACACACACACCCTCAGTCAAAACTTGGAATACAAATGTATGTGTTGCCATTTGTGTGTGTTTTGCTAAAAGACTACAATCATTCCCTCTTCTCATGCAATACAAATGATCCCGCACTCTCTCTCTCAGTTTCCAGTTAGTTTTACTTATGTAAAATTTGAAACTCAAAACACAGTGTGCTGCATAAATAACATTCTGTGTACTGCAGTCTGCTGAAACCCTAAGTTTCCATAAAAAGACGGTCTCTGGATGCTTCAAATACATAGACTGATCAATATAGTTACAGTATGCACATTCCTGACAATTATGTGTACCTCACTGCCTTTCCCCTAAATTATGATATAATCTAGGATAATAGGTCATTGGCCTACCAGCTCTTTTACCTTCTCTCATCAGTATGTAAAATATGCCAGTTACTTCTGACCACTTCCCTAATCCTATTCACCTCTGATGTACAGGTAACTCCTTCACTCAACCCTTTCTGGAATTCATAAACTCCAATGCCCTGGATCAACTTATCCACACCCCCACCAGGGGCAACAATATCCTAGATCTAGTCATTACCAATATGAGTGACCGGTGTTCCACACCTGAAGTCAATGCCTCATTGGTCCTATCCGACCATAAGCTAATTACCCTAGATATCCACATCCTGCCTCCAACCCCCATTAAGGAAACCATGGTAAAAAAATTTCTCCAAAGCCAACATCATGCTTCTTAAGACAGAAGTGGTGAACTTCATGACACCCATGCAGATGGACAATGCAGTTACAACTACTGAATCCTACACAATTGCACTTTATAAGCACTTACATGAGTGCATGGATCGTGCTATCCCAAACAGAACCAAGACGCTATATTCCAAAAAAAAATGAAGCCAATCTGGTGGTCCCCTGCCATAAACAAACCATACAACAGAAGGAAGAAACTCTTGCAAAAGAGAGTAAAATCCCATGAGTGGAGGAGCTTCCTGGTCAGCCTCAGTAAGAAGCTGCGATCTCTGATAAAATCCTCCAAAGCTAGTTACGAAAACAAAATCGGCACTGATTCTAAAGACATCCACAAAGCATTCTATAGCTATGTCAAGAATCTTAATGGCAACACTCAGATCTGCTCTGAGTTACAGCACAATGGCACTAAATATACAGACCCAACTGATATTGCCAACATCCTGGCAGATAGGTTCAGTGCTAACTTTACCCCCCTCTCACCCCCTAAAGAGCCCATCTCTATACCGGAAGAATGCAAAGTTCCTGTAATCACGGCTGCACAGGTAAAAACCACACTCTCCAAAGCCAAGAACACAGCATCCATGGGACCAGACAACATCCCAGGCTGCGTTCTTCACGAACTACAAAACGAACTGGCACCCCACCTAAGTACCATGTTCAATCATAGCCTCACCTCAGGCTTTGTGCCTGCTGAATGGCACACAACAACGGTTATCCCATTCCACAAGGGGGGAGCCACCACGGACCCCAGGAACTACCACTCCATTAGCCTGAAGAGCCTGGTCTGCAAGGTCATGGAACGTATCATCATGGAACTTATAAACAAAGACATTGGTAATCTCCAAACTCTGGATCCCACCCAGTTTGGGTTTGTAAAATGCAGATCATGTCTCCTAAACCTGATAGACTTCTTTGAAGCAGTCACCAAGCCGTAGACAAGGGTAAGGTGGTTCACACAGCCAATCTAGATCTTGCCAAGGCTTTTGACACCATCCCCCACTCTGGAATTATAGATAAACTCACTAAACTAGGTTAGGTATAAATCCCTATGTCACAAGATGGGTTGCCAACTGGCTCACTGACAGAACCCACACTGTGAAAATAGCAGACTCCAAATCCGACTTCAGACCAGTGACAAGTGGAGTACCACAGGGTTCAGTCCTGGGTCTTTTCCTGTTTGGTATCTACTTCTCTGAAGTACAGGCTAACACAGAAGGACTTTGGCTAATTTTGCAGATGACTGCAAACTAGGAGCCATAATCGAAACTCCTAACGATGTGGACATCCTACAAAAGGGCCTCACTAAGACAGATGCCTGGTGTCAAAGCCATAGCCTCAAGCTCAATGCCAAAAAGTGCATTGTCATCCCCTTTGATAAAAACTCTGTACCCATGAACTACAACATAGGCGGTAGTATACTTAACACCAAAGGTGTGAAAAGAGACCTTGGGACACAGGTGGACACTAGTCTCTCCTTTGATAATCACATCACCACAGTAGTCAGGAAATCCTTCTACGTGGCACACCTCATCACAAAAGGTTTCTCATCCAGAAGAAAAGAGGTCATTGTTCCCCTCTACTCATCACTCATTAGACCCATTATAGAGTACAACGCCCCTTTTGGTATGTACCTCACAAGACATTTACAATAACTGGAAAGGCCGCAGAAATACCTCACAAACAGGATTACCAGCCTCAAACAGATGCCATACGCAGACCGTCTCAAAAAACTCCAGCTTTACTCCGTCGCATATCGCCTAATCAGAGGTGATCTCTGCCTAAAATACAAAGCTATGCAAAACCCAGAGCTGTTGGACATGCTCCACTTAAAGAATTCCCAATCCCTCCGAGCTACACACTCTAGGGACCTAAACCTTGTCATCACAATAAACAGAACATGCTGGAGGGATAGATTCCTGACCCAAGACTTCCCATACTCTGGAATAAACTACCTATCTATATCAAACAAAGCTCCTAATTAGCACTCTTAAAGAAAAATCTTGTTAATTGGATGGGAAATAGGAAATTCACCCCGGGGATCACCTCTGTCGCTCTGCTCGACAGTGGCACAGGAAAATAATTTTCTTGGGTGGCAAAAGCCAGGGTACCTTTTTGGCTGGGCTTGTATAGGCCCCAGGGCCAATAGCCTAGTACCTACCTATGAACCTATAATAACCATGTGCATTTTCATAAAACTACTTTCTGTGTACTTAACTGTATCATTTTGTTGTGAAAATTAGGGCTTGGCCCTCCTTCATCTTTCCTCATTTGTTTTACTATATGCCTTGTCAATTTCCACATGCCCATATCCTCTACCCATAAAGTCATCCCGTAGACTGCATAGTCCCTCATAAAAGTCCTTGTCATTACAGGATAAACGTGAGTTCCTCATAGCCTGTCCCTTAATGATATTACTAAAAATGTGTTGTGGATGCATACTTTCCCTAATGCAAATACGTGGGACGATGACTTTCTTTCCTGTGAATGCTGGTGGTTAGACCATTACCTTGCTTGCCTATAGTTACATCCAAAAAAAAAATCAGTTTTACTCATGGATTTACTTAGAGTGAATTTAAGAAAGTGACTGCTGGTGTTCAAATATAGTGCAGTTGTGTACACGTACCATAAGTGTAGATGTTCGAGTGTATTCACTGTTGCAGTCATTACATTTGGGTAATCTGCTGGCAGGTTGCCCTCAGTCAGCCTGATTAACAAAGTCTTGAGTCTTGCGTCGGTTGCTGTCCCTTCTTCCATGACGTCAGGTCGTCAGGGGTATAAAACATGCAGCCGATGCCATTACATCAGTTTTCCTTGCCACAGATGTCAGGTGCCCCCCAAATGGGGAGCAAAATATATAAATATATGTAAAATAAAAAATACCAAAACATATACCTCCAAACAAAAGCAAATACACCAAAAAGGCCTTTAAAGATAGTAACAGAAATGAGAGATATAGTTAGAGAAAAAACAGGGGGCTGGAGGGAAGGTAACCAGGACTGCAACAGTGAATACACTCGAACATCTACATTTATGGTAAGTGTACACAACTGTACTATGTTCTTCATGTTTCACTGTTGCAGTCATTACATTTGGGTAGAATCCCAAAGCTATGGTTGGGAGGATGGATTTATACAGCATTAGGAGCAGTTATAAGGCCCTGCAGGACAGCAGTGGCAAAGCCTGCACTGGATTTAGAGAAGAGAGGTAAATAGTAATGTTTGGTGAATGTATGAACTGAGCTCCAGGTAGCAGCTTCTAGAATGTCTCTGGTAGGAACCCCTCTGAGAAAGGCTGCAGAAGTAGATGCAGCCCTGGTGGAATTAGATCTGATCCCCTTGGGGACAGGTTTACCATGGTGCATATAGCAGAAACAAATACAATGACTTATCCATTTGGAAATAGTCCGCTTTGAAATAGCCTTTCCCTCTGCCCCTGCAGCAAATGCCACCAATAATTGTTCAGATTTTCTTAGAGATTTTGTCCTGCTTAAGTAGAATCTTAGTTGTCTGTGTACATCCAATGAATGCAGAATCCGCTCACCCTTGTTCTGTAGATCTGGGAAGAAAGTTGGCAGATGAATGGTCTGATTAAGAGCCACACTAGATACCACTTTAGGCATAAAGGATGGATTGGTCCTGAGAGCCACCCTGTCTGGGTAAAAAATAATAAAAGGCTCCACTGCCATAAGAGCCTGTAGTTCTGAAATCCTTCTAGCTGAAGTGACTGCTAAAAGAAAAGCTGTTTTCCAAGAGAGAAATTTTAGGTCTGCAGTAGCAGCTGGCTCAAAAGGAGGTAGAGTGAGTTTTTCCAAAACAAAATTGAGGCCCCATGCAGGAGTTGGTGCTCTACTGGGAGGTCTTAAATTGTTGGCCCCTCTGAGGTACTGCTTTAATAGCAGAGGATGAGAAAAGTGGGGAGGCTCTGTGTTGTAATGAGCTGAAATGGCATAGGCATGGATTTTTATGGAAGAAAAAGATAGGCCCTTGTGAGGCATCTCAGTTAAGTATTGCAGAATCTGAGGAATATTGGGCATTGTTGTGCTTACTCCTTGTGCTTGGTTCCAGGCACAGAATCTTTTCCATTTGTCAGCATAAGATTTTCTAGTACTAGGCCTTCTAGTCTCCAAAATGACATCCATCACAGGTTTGCTGAGAGATGTAACTGATGAAATTAGTTGATTAGCCATGCTGCAAGACTCAGAGTTTGGAGCTGAGTGTGCAGAATTTGATAGTTCTGCTGAGACAGTAGGTGAGGTGTCTGAGGCAGGTACCACGGAAGAATGTGCGACAAATTGCGCAGGAGCGGGTACCAGTGTTGGCGAGGCCAGTCTGGAGCAATCAGAATCATTTTTGTTTTTTCCTGTCTGACCTTGGAAAGCAGAGGCAGAGGGGGAAAGGCATAGATTGATAGGTTTTTCCAGATGAAGGATAGAGCATCCACTTTCCAAGCTTTTTTGTGATGAATTCTTGTGCAGAATTTGTCCAACTGATAGATCTTTTTGCATCACCCCAAAACTATGTCTGGGCTCGCCCATTTGCGTGTCAACATGCTGAAGATTTGCAGATCCAGCTTCCATTCGTGTGGGTCCATAAGATTTATTTATTTATTTTTATTTTACATTTGTTAACCGGAATAGTCCAACTGGATATATGTCCATTTTCAGTGGAGGCCCGGGGAGAAAAGCTCCAACAACAAAAAAACAAAGTATCATTTTATAACACAAAAATTTGGGTAGCATGAAAAAAGTTACTTAAGAACAGTGAGACACATTTTTTTTTTTTTTTTTTTTTTTTTTTTTAACATGGAGTCAAAAAAGTTGTCATTTCTAATAGTGTCATTAAAATTCATTAAATAACATCAGAAGTAAGTGTGAAAGTTGTAGTTACTAAAAGGTGACATTTGCGGATTGTACATTATGTGGAGAGAGGATTAGCCAGGCTTGGTACAATAAATAGCAGGTCCATTTTGACCCCAAGTATAGTTTAGCTTGGCTTTGAAATGACTTGGAGAAGAAAGTGAGGTAATCTCAGGAGGTAAAGGTTCCAAGATCTGCCTAGAGAATTAGAAAGGAGAGAGTCACCAGCTAGGTTATTAGTTTTGTATGTCTGGATGAGGACTCTGTTAGAAGAACGCAATGGTCATGGGTGGTTATACAGGGTGACTAGGTTTTTGAGTGCAGGGGTGTTTTCAGGGTTGTATATAATTTTGTGGGCCATGATCAGTTGGTTATATAGCAACAGACTAGGTAGTTCAAGCCAACCAAACTGAGTTAGACTGATGCAGTGATGTGTCCTAAAAGGGAGCCCAGTGGCAAATCTGGCAATGTGATTATAACAGTTAGTGATCTTGTTTAGGGTTGTCTTATTGTTATTTAGAAGAGGAGGAGATGCGTACAGGAGAGTAGAGAGAAGGTGAGATCGAGCAATGGCTACCTTGGCTGGGGGAGTCAGAAAGCTTTTTATTCTATACAGTGATCCTAGTTTTTATTGATGGTTTTGATCAACTGGTTAACATGTAGGTCAAACTTTAAGTAGTTGTCAATAGTGACACCTAGAAGTTTAGTAAATGGGTCAGGTGAGATGACTGTGCCATCCTTAGATTTAATTCTGATGTTTATGGGGCAGGACCTTTGTGTTGGTAGGAATATTAGCATTTTAGTCTTTTTGGGATTTAATATCAAGCGGCGATTAGAGAGCCAGTTTTCTACCGTGTTAAAGGTAGTCTGGGTAGTTAGCTGTAACTATTTCTGCTTAGTTCGTCTGCCAGAGTATTTTGCTTTCCTGGCAGGAATTGAGCTTGTAGATGTATTTGATAAGTCAAGGCCGTGTTCCACAATGCCATGGCTAGTCTGCAAAGGGGGTAGGAATGGGTACCCCCCAGCTTGTTTATGTACCACCTGACTGTGGTGTTGTCTGTCTTTATCAATAGTTGTCCTGGATGAAGGTAGTCCTTGAAGGCTGTCAGAGCAATCTGTACAACTAGCATCTCTTTCTGACTGATATATAGGTGCATTTGATTTCTGACTGATATATAGGTGCATTTGATTTGGGCTCCATTGGCCCTGAATGCATCTCCCTGCCAGATGCGCCCCCAAGCATAATCTGATGCGTCTGTAGTCACGGTTTGGGTGGCAGGGGGTTGAATGAATGACAGTCCCTTGTTTTGGTGACAGGCCTCTGCCCACCATAGGAACTCTAGCTGCAGGCAAGGAATGATAAGAAACATTGCTTCCAGGCTGTGACAATGCCGACTCCATAAGCTTTTTAGGTACCATTGAAGTTTCCTCATATGCAGTCTTGCATATGGAATTAGAAGAATGCAGGAGGCAATGAACCCCAAGGCCTGCAGAATTTGTCTTGCAGATAGCTGGGTTTTTGTGGCCACCTGTTTGAAGCAAGTCATCAATTGAATTTGTTTTCCTGGCGTAAGGCAAGTCATTTGGGTTACCAAAAATACATAAGCATCCCATGAGGCCTCCGTTTAGAGCCATTGTAGCGGGTGGGGGCTGGTTGACAGAGCCTATCTCTAGGTTTCTGGATAAACAACTTAGAAAGGTTTTGTATGAATCTGAGGTAGTGTTAAAGGACACACAACATTGTTAAGGTATCTAATATAATGCAACCAATGGAAAGAATAGTAAAAGTATTGCAGTCGTGGCAAATTTAGATGTGATCTCATTATTTATATGTATTCCCAATCAGGAAAGGATAATGATGGTGAAAAGTGCCTTAGATAGATACAGAAAATTTGAATCAAAACAGGTGGACCTATTGCGTCTACGTCTGGAATTAGTTCTGGGGAATAACATATTTTTCTTCAAAGACAAGTGCTACTGGGAAAAAAACAGGAGTTGCTAAGGGCATTAGCTGTGCAAATTCCTATGCCAACTTAGTAATGATGGAATGGGAATATCAATGCATTCTAAATAATCTGAATCTTTTTCTAAGCCTCTGAGCCCAATCGAGCTTTTCTGTGTTGGAGGGAAGCCTTCTAGCTTATCAGTGGGAGTGGTAAGCACTAGGTAGCCTACTTACCATAAGAGTGGTTTCTGGGACCGTGATTGTAGTTTATTGGCCGTTTGTGCAGTTTTTACATCTCTTTCAACTTTCTGGTTTAAAAGTCCGCTTTTGAGCTTGTTTCCCACCTTTTCTGTAACTAGTCTAGTCCAGATACACATTTGCTGTATCCAGGACTGTTTGTAAGCTTCTGAGCCCCCCAAGCCTTTCTGCGTTGGAGGGAAGCATTCTAGCTCATCAGTGGGAGTGGTAAGCACTAGGTACACTATCTACCACAAGATCCAGGTACAGATTCTTAGCTTTAGCACTTGAATTTACTTATTTGTGTTCAGCACTTGTTCAGAACTTGTTAGCACTAAATAAGCTATAAATTACATCACTCAACCTTCCTCTTTATATAGAGGAAAACAGCTTTTGTACTTACTTTCCTCACTTGCTTAGAGAAAAACAGCTCTTGTACTCACTTTCCTCACTTTTCTAGAGGAAAGTATTTTTTTATTCAGTCACGTCGAAGGGTCAGCTCCCAGTGTTCCCTCCTGTCTATTTGATGAATCTGGGCATCTTGAGGCAATGTAGCAATTGCTTCATCTACACAGCCAACCCTCTCCTCCTACCACCCAACACCACAACCTGTGAGAGATGCACTTATCTAACCAAACTGGAAGTAAAGTTCTCTCCAACCAAGACTGAACTTGACAGTCAAGAGGAGAAGGTAAACACTTGCACTACACCACACTCATCACATAGTCCCACTAAACCTACACCACCAAAATCCACACACATAAACACAAAAACATTCGCAGAGGCTCTCAATAATAATCTGCTCAAGCAAGAGAGACCTCCAAAGCAGAAAAGTAAGCAACCTCCACCCCCAACACAATCCAAATGATGCATAGCCCACAGACTCAGTGTGCCAACAAACCACAGCCCATAAGGCAAACCAACGTACCGAACACACTAGTCATAGCTGACTCTATAGTCAGACACACTGATGTCCCACTCACCAGGCTAAACAAGGAGAAGGTTACTGTCAGCTACCTTTCAGGTGCCAGGATCCGCCACATAACCCACGCACTCAGGTCACTCCACAACAAGTACAAATATGACTCTGTCATTGTCCATGTTGGTGTGAACGACCTGAGATGTACCTCCCTGGACTACATGAAAAGACACATGTAAGAGCTCTCTGATCTTGTAGCCCAGGCAGGTATGACCCTAGCCCTGAGTAGCATCCTGCCATCGCCCAGAATGATACTGCAGTACAAGGACAAAATGACCGACTTCAACAACTGGCTAAGCTTCTGGTATCATTCTAAGGGGATCCAGTATCTGTCTGCCTGGGAGGACATGGTCAATAGACCACGATGCTTTGCCAGAGATGGCTTGCACCTGTCTTCCCTGGAATTCCAGATACTGGCTAAGGCTCTTGCCACCCCACCCCTATTGTGCCTTTTTTAGGCAAGGTTCAAATGACAAATTCACCACCGTAACAGCAACAAGCAAGCAAAAACTGAGGGTAATGCTACTCAATGCTAGAAGTCTAAATCTCAAAACGCACTCACACGAGGAACTCCTTAAAATGGAGAACATCAATATCTGTGTAGTGACTGAGATCTGGTTCAAGGCTCTAGACAGCACCCCTGCATTACCAGTCTATAACTCATACCACACTTTTTGGCCATCTAACCTGGACCAGAACACCAAAGGCGGAGGTGTGTCCATATTTATTAAGGATATCCCCACCTCCAGGCTAGTTGTGCAGCATAATGCATCCGAGGTTATCCAAGTGCAACTAACTCTGGGCAAAACTGAAATCCAAATTGTAACTTGCTACAGATTCCCCACCATGCCTCAGGATTCCCACTCCTCTTATCTTGATCTATTGGAAAATATTAGGGTTCAACCAAACACCCTAATAATGGGCGATTTCAACTACCCCACCATTAACTGGGAAAACTACTCATGTACTAACTCCTTCGCTCAACGCTTTCTGGAATTCATAAATTCCAATGCCCTGGATCAACTTATCCACACCCCCACCAGGGGCAACAATATCCTAGACCTAGTTATTACCAACATGAGTGAACCGTGTTTCACACCTGAAGTCAACTCCTCGTTGGTCAGCTCCGACCATAAGCAAATCACCACAAATATCCGCATCCTGCCCCCGCCCACCATTAAGGAAACCACGGTAAAAATTTTCTCCAAAGCCAACTTCATGCTTCTTAAGACAGAAGTAGCAAATTTCATGACACCTATGCAGGTGGACAATACAGTTACGACTGCTGAATCCTACACAAATGCACTCTATGAGCATTTACATGAGTGCATGGAACGTGCGATCTCAAACAGAACCAAGATGCTATCCTCCAAAAAAAAGAAGCCAATCTGGTGGTCCCCTGCCATAAACAAACTCTACTACAGAAGGAAGAAACTGTTGCAAAAGAGAGTAAAATTCCATGATTGGAGAAGCTCCCTGGTCAGCCTCAGTAAGAAGCTGAGATCCCTTATAAGATCCTCCAAAGCTAGCTATGAAAATAAAAACACCACTGATTCTAAGGGCAACCACAAAGCATTCTATAGCTATGTCAAGAATCTCAATGGCAACACCCAGATCTGCTCTGAGTTACAGCACAACGGCACGAAAATTACAGAACCAACTGATATTGCCAACATCCTGACAGACAGGTTCAGTGCTGACTTTACCCCCCTCTCACCCCCTAAAGGGCCCATATCTATACAGGAAGAATGCAGAGTTCCTGAAATCACATCTATGCAGATAAAAGCTGCACTCTCTAAAACCAAAAACACAGCATCCATAGTACCGGACAACATCCCAGGCTGTGTTTTACACGAACTTCAGAACGAACTTCAAAGTTCATCAAATCAAAGAATCAAAGCTATGGAAAGGATCATCATGGACCTCATAAATAAAGATATTGGGGACCTACAGACACTGGATCCTACCCAGTTCGGCTTTGTTAAGGGCAGATCCTGCCTCTTAAACCTGGTTGATTTCTTTGAAACAGTCACCAAGGCCATTGACGAGGGGAAGGTGGTCCACACAGCCTACCTGGACCTCGCAAAAGCCTTCGATACAATACCCCACTCGGGCATTATAGATAAGCTCACCAGCTTAAATATAAACCCCTATGTCACTAGATGGATTGCAAACTGGTTCAAGGACAGAAACCACATGGTTAGAATTGCTGAAGCCATGTCAGACTCTAAACCAATTACAAGTGGTGTCCCACAAGGCTCAGTCCTGGGACCTCTCTTGTTCGGTATATATTTCTCGGAGGTACAGGCCAACACGGAAGGACTGTGGCTGACCAAGTTCGCAGATGACTGCAAACTGGGCGCCATAATCGACTCTCCAGCCGACACAAGCATCCTCCAAAAGGGCCTCATAGAAACAGACAACTGGTGCCAGAGCCATGGCCTCAAGCTAAATGCCAAAAAGTGTATAGTCATCCCCTTTGGCAAAAACAAAGTGCCCACAAATTACCACATAGGTGGTAATCCATTAAGTACAGAAGAAGTAATTAGGGACCTGGGGACCCAAGTTGATAGCAATCTCTCATTTGACAACCACGTGGCCAAAGTGGTTAGAAAAACATTTTATATAGCCCACCTAATCATGAAGGGATTCACATCTAGATCAGGGAGGTCATCGTGCCTCTTTACTCATCCCTCATCAGGCCCATAATTGAGTACAATGCCCTTTTGGGATGTACCTTACCAGACACCTGCAGCAACTGGAAAGACCCCAAAAGTACCTCACCAAGAGGATCAAAGGGCTCAAACAGATGCCATATGCTGCCCGGTTAAAGAAACTCCAGCTCTACTCAGTGGCATACCGCCTGTTCAGAGGCGATCTGTGCCTGATGTATAAAGCCATGTCCAACCCGAATTAATGGACATGCTGCACCTCAGAAAATCCAAATCCCATCGAGCTACATGCTCGAGAGACTTGAACCTCAGCACTGAAATAAATAGGACATGCTGGAGGGACAGATTCATAACCCAGAGGCTCCCTTCACTCTGGAATAAAATCCCAGTCCAGGTTAGGCAGAGTCCCTCATTGACTCTCTTCAAGAGGAATCTTGATGAGTGGATGGGAGATAATAGGTTTACCCCGGGTATCACTTCTGTGTCACTGTTAGACAGAGGCACAGTATACTAACCTCGAAAAAGGGCATAGCAAAATAAATTTAAAATGGGTGGCGAAAGCCAAACACATTCTGGCTAGGCTTATAAATGCCCTAGGGCAGATAGCCTAGTATGAACCTATGAACTGGCTCCCCACTTAAGCACCATGTTCAATCATAGTCTCACGTCAGGCTTTGCACCCACTGAATGGTGCACAGCAACAGTTATCCCACTCCACAAAGGGGAACCACCACTGATCCTGGTGGTTATCGCCCTATTAGCCTGACGAGCCTGGTCTGCAAGGCCATGGAACGTATCATCATGGAACTCAGAAACAAAGACGTTGGTAACCTCCAAACTCTGGACCCCACCCAGTTCAGGTTTGTAAAAGGCAGGTCATGCCTTCTGAACCTGATCGACTTCTTTGAGGCAGTCACCACAGCCGTAGACAAGGGTAAGGTTCACACAGCCTATCTTGACCTCACCAAGGCTTTCAACACCATCCCCCATTCTGGAATTACAGCTAAATTCATTAAACTAGGTATAAATCCCTATGTCACAAGATGGGTTGCCAACTGGCTCACTGACAGAACCTACACTGTAAAAGTTGCAGACTCTAAATCTGACTTCAAACCAGTGACAAGTGGAGTACCACAGTGTTCAGTCCTGGGACCTCTCCTGTTTGGTATCTACTTCTCTGAAGTACAGACCAACACAGAAGGCCTCTGGCTAACAAAGTTCGCAGATGACTGCAAACTAGGAGCCATAGTCGAGTCCCCAAATGATGTGGACATCCTACAGAAAGGCCTCACCGAGACAGATGCCTGGTGTAGAGGCATGACCTCAAGCTCAGTGCTAAAAAGTGCATTGTCATCCCCTTTGGTAAAAACTCTGTACCAATGAACTACCACATAAATGGCAGTCTACTTAACGTCGAATATGTGATAAGAGACCTTGGGACCCAGGTGGACAGTAGTCTCTGCTTTGATAATCACATCGCCACAGTAGTCAGGAAGCCCTTCTATGTGGCACACCTCAAAAAAGTTCTCATCCAGGAAAAAAGAGGTCATTGTTCCCCTTTACTCTGCACTCATTAGACCCATTATAGAGTACAATGCCCTTTTTGGAATGTACCTCACGAGACATCTGCAGCAGCTGGAAAGGCCACAGAAGTACCTCACAAAGAAGATTACTGGCCTCAAACAGATGCCCTACACTGACAGTCTCAAAAAAACTCCAGCTTTACTCTGTAGCATATTGCCTACTCAGAGGAGATCTCTGCCTAAGTAATAAAGCTATGTTAAACCCAGAACTGTTGGACATGCTATACCTAATGAAATCCCAATCCCTCCGAGCTGCACGCTCTAGGGACCTAAACCTTGTCACCACAAAAAACAGAACATGCTGGAGGGATAGATTTCTGTCCCAGAGACTTACTATACTCTGGAACAAGCTACCCATCTATGTCAACCAAAGTTCCTCATTAGCACTCTTCAAGAAAAATCTTGATGACTGTATGGGAAATAGGAAATACACCCCGGGGATCACTTCTGTGGCTCTGCTCGACAGGGGCACAGGAAATTAACTTTCTTGGGTGGCGTAAGCCAGGGAACCTTGTTGGCTAGACTTACTTAGGCCCTTGGGCTGATAGCCTAGTACCTACCTAAGAACCCACATATAATTATATATCGACATTTTGTGGATGATCTTTTTATAGGTTGGCAGGGGGATGACGAGAGTTTATAACTCTATACCTGATATTTGAACACCAGCAGTAACTTTCTTAAATTCTCTCTAAGCAAATCCATGAGTAAAATTGATTTTTTGGATGTAACTACAGCCAAGCAAAAAACTGGTCTAACCACCAGTATTCACAGGAAAGAATGTCATCGTCCCACGTATTTGCATAGGGAAATATGCATCCACAACACATTTTTAGTAATATCATTAAGGGACAGGCAATGAGGACCTCACATTTATCCTGTAATGACAAGGACTTTCATGAGGGACTATGCTGTCTACGGGATGACTTTATGGGTAGAGGGTATGGGCATGTGGAAATTGATAAGGCATACAGTAAAAGAAATGAGGAACGATGAGGGAGGGCCAAGCCCTAATTTTCACAATGAAATGATACAGTTAAGTACACTGAAAGTAGTTCTGTGAAAATGCCCATGGTTATTACCTGCACATCAGAGGTGAAGAGGATTAGGGAAGTGGTCAGAAGTAACTGGTATATTTTACAAACTGATGAGAAGGTAAAAGAGCTGGTAGGCCAACGACCTATTATCCTAGATTATATCATAATTTAGGAGAAAGGCAATGGGGTACATGTAAATGTCATGAATATGCATACTGTGACTATATTGATCAGTCTATGTATTTTAAGCATTCATAGACAGGCTATTTATGGAAACTTAGGGTTTCAGCAGACTGCAATGCACAGAATGTTATTTATGCAGCACACTGCATTTTGTTTTTCAAATTTTACAGAGGTAAAACTAACCGGAAAATGAAAGAGTGCTGGATCATTTGTATTGCATGAGAAGAGGGAATGATTGTAGTGCTTTAGCAAAATACACACTAACAAATGGCAACACACACACACATTTGTATTCCATGTTTTACAAGTTGTGACAGAGTGCAAGGGGGGGGGGACTTAATAAACATGACAGTAAATGCAGAATTACAGTGGATTTTAAGGTTAGGAGCGCATAGGGGAATGGGTCTGAATGACCATGTACCCCTAAAACCAGTATTAAAAGCAAAGAAAAGTAGATAAGTGTATTATTCTGCATTACTGTGTTTTTACTACTGTTTTTATGTGCTGTTTTTAGATGCTGTTGCTTTAAAAGCAAATGCCTTGTAGATCAATTAGGATTCTGTATTGCTATGTTAATTGATACTAAAATTTAGTATAAAAGAAGTTCATTTGCTTTACTTTTTTGTCACAGTGGTGGTGAACACTGCGAAAGCACTAACTTTTAAGAAAACCTCTGGATTTTACAACTGCTGAGCCTTGCTTTTCTGCTTGTTACCAGCTGTGGTTTTGCTTGGAATTATAAATAAATATGTATTACTATCCATTATATTCTTCCTGGTGACAGTACAGCTACACTGAAAGATACCATACAGTGGATATCCATAAGAATTCCACAATAAAAAATACTACTAGGTGATGTGAATATCAATTGGTTAGACATAAACTCCATCTCCCTTACATCTAGCATGAACTTATTTGATTCCACACAACTAATTACTAGTCCCCCACACTATAGCAAGACATCAAACTCCCTATTAGACTGGATCCTAGTATCAGACCCTAGCAGATACACAACCCACAGGTGCAATGTCTGACTCTCTCAGTGATCATCTCCCAATCTATACAACCAGACATGCCACATATCCACTCAAACAGCATGTTTATAAAACTAGACACAACCTTTCCAAGTTTAACCCAGAAATGTTCATTACTACCCTATCATCCATCAATTGGCACCTCCTAAAAATCCTCCCCTTAGATGATGCTGTAAATGAATTGAATACAAGTTTCCTGAATATCCTAAATAGTCTTGCACCTCCTAGAAGGAGACACTAAGACCAAATAATACAATATGGATATTCAAAAAGAGTAAAATGTTAATGCAGGATAGAGAAAAAAACATGGAAAGAATGGTAAAAATATAAGACACCACAATATCTTGAAAACTTCAGAATGCTTCATAGTCTTGCTAAAAAGCAAATAAATGAAGACAAAAAAATATACCATAATAACTTTCAGAATAATAGTAAACATGACCCTAAAAAATTCTGGACAGCCATTAAAGAAATCCCCAAAAACTAATTCTAACCTTGCCCAACAATCATGCATTGTCACATCCACTTTCACATTCAAACCTATACCCACATCATATATTAAATTACTCTCAAACACAAACCATGCTCTATGTTAGCTGATGACCTTCCATGCGAGTACATTAAAATAGCAGCCAATAGCATTGCATATCCTGTCTCAATGTTTATAAACAGCTCAGTCTAGGAATCCCACGTTCCCTCTCTCTGGAAAAAAAGTCACACATTATCCCTCTGCACAAAGCATAAATTCAACAGACATTACTAATTTTAGACCTACAGCAATCTTATTCCTCTCTCCAAAATACTTCAAAAATGCATTCAGAAACAACTGATAAACTATCTCCTGCAGGAAGAACTCCTATCCTCCACACAACATTGCTTTCATCCTTCCCATAGTACTAACACTGCACTTCTAGCCTATACAGGTAATGGCAAACTAGTCTCCTCCTTATTTCTAGGCTTATCTAAAGCCTCCGACACAGTTTGCCACAGCAAACTTCCACTTCAAATGTCCTTATTAGGTCTCTCTCAACCCATACTTCTATCGTACAAAAGCTACCTGTCAGTAAAATGGCACTTCATCCTTTCTCTACACCTGGCAGTCACCACCAGTTTCCCACAAGGCTCTCTCCTTAGTCACCTAATCTTTAACATTATCAACAATACTCTCCACACATCAGGCATCCCTAATACACTACACAGATGACTCTACATTCATTTGCACATCTAACAACATGGCACACCTAAAAAACAGGCACTGAAACAAGGATTTGTAACTCACAACTTATGCAACCCCCCCCAACTTCTTCTTTCATATAAAAACAAAATCAGAAATTAGAAGTCCACTCTCCTGACAAAAAAACACTGAAGTCACTTCTCAAAGCAAATTATTATGGATGATAGTGGATGATAATCTTAAATTCAACCTGCATATACAAAACTGCATAACAAAAACTCATCAAAAAGTAGGGATGCTTTACAGAAGCAAAAACTTTCTCACAGAAGCAACTAAAACTACACTTGCCACTACTTATCTCCTCCCCACACTTCTTTATGGCACTCCCATCCTTACTAACCCCTTCAGGAATCACAACAATTAAAACCTGAACAATGCTATAACAAAGTTGCTACATTTGCAGCAAATACCCCTTTCAGAACCCACAGATGTATAGCACTAAAAGGGCTTAAACTGATTAGAACTACCCCATCAACTAACATATACACACCTTCTTACCACCTATAAAATCATCCAGCATCCATCTGCTTGTCCAGCACTAAATAACATTGTACACAACAATGTTCCCAGTCGGTCATTATGATCCAGTGACCAAAAACTCCAGTCTGTCCACAAACCTATCAAATCTACTGGGCACTGTCTACACTCGTACCATGTTGCTAAGACCTGGAGTTCCTTACCTGAATCCATTATGTGAACATCCTCCCTCCTACCCTTCAAAACCATCCTGAAAAACTTCCTAGCCAAAAGCGGTCTCTGCCCTTGCTCTACAACAGCACAGACTACATCCCTAAATGTAAACAAATAACCTAATTCATACCTTTCCTGGTAATAAAATGTCAATAAATAAACAAAAATAAATATACTAAGCCCACAAAGGTGAAATCATCTGCGTACTAAAGAAGGCATGGGCCATCACAATAGCAGGAGATCTAAATCACAAACATAACAAAAACAAGAGAACCTTATACAGATAATTAAGGGACACCTTTTGAGGTAAAGAATAGTTGTGTAAAATCTTACCATAACCATAGATGTCTTTCTCTTCCATGTTGCAGTATTCTTGTTGTGGGATTTCTTGCCCTCAGGCGACTTGTAAAAAAGCTTCAGCTTGGCTGTTGCAACTACGTGGGACGTCACATATAAGGCCATAAACCAGGGGCCTTAAATATGATATCTGCATGCACAATCTTCACAACTTGAAGCTCAGCAGGAGGAGATACCAGTGGTGTCAAGTATGGGACCCTAGGGTCCTGTAGCATATATAGGTCCAGGGTGATGCTGGGATGAAAGGAGAATGAGGGGGTTATTGGTGGGTGGGAAGAAATACTGCAACAAGGAAGAAAAGGACATCTATGGTTATGGTAAGATTTTACACAACTATTCTATGCCCTTCTATTCCTATGTTGCAGTACTCTTGTTGTGGGAAGAGTACCACAGCTTAGTTGGAAGAGAGGGTGGCAGATGCAGAAGAGGATTCTACAAAGCCCTATAGAATTAACCTGGCGAATCCTACATGTGCTCTGGAGACTTGGTCTAGCTTGTAATGTTTGGTGAAAGTGTGGATAGTGGACCATGTGGCTGCTTCCGTAATGGAAGCTGTGTCCAGACCTTTTAGCAAAGCCTCGGAGGTGGCCATTGCCCTTGTGGAATGGGCCTTTACTCCCACTGTTTTTTTTTTCTGTGGTGGGAGTAGCAAAGACAGATGGCTTTCCTGATCCAACATGCGATGGTTTGTTTGGAGACTGCCTTGCCTAATGCTCTGGGATGGAAGGAAACAGAGTTGTTTACATTTTCTAATGGATTTAGTTTTGTCCAGGTAATATCTTAGTTGCCTGTGTACATCCAGGGAGTGGAGTATCCTCTTACCTTCATTTGTGGCAGAGGGAAAGAAGGTGGGAAGGTGGACAGATTGGTTTAGAGACAAATCATTGACCACTCTGGGCATAAAGGAGGGGTTAGTTCTCAGAGTGACCCTGTCCTTGTGGAATGTGGTGCCAGGGGGTGGGGGTGCAAGCCATTAAGGCTTGCAGCTCTGAAATCCTTCTGGCTGATGTGATAGCCACTAGAAGGACTTTTCGATGTACATATCTGAAGGGAAGCTGTCTCAGCAGGTTCGAATGGGTGTTGGGTAAGCTTTTTCAGGATGAAGTTAAGGTCCCAGGGTGGAGGGAATAGGCTTTTTTGGAGGTCTAATGTGTAAAACCCCTTTAAGGAACAGTTTTACATCTAGCCTGGCTAGCAAGGGGGGATCAAGAGGCAAGGAGGCTGATATTGCAGTAAGGTGTACTTTTACTGAAGAATAGGAAAGTCCACTTTTTATCAGTTGATACACAAGTAAGAACTAGAGGGGGTCCCTTCCCTTGTCTAGACACCTCTTAGTAAATCCTTCCTATTTAACTAGGTATGATTTTCTTGTTGTAGGTTTCCTGGCCTCCCTCAGGGCTGAAAGCACGTCCTCTGAGTAGTGGTGTCTGAATGGGATCACAAGTTTATCACCACAGTGTCAGGGACAACATCTGCAAGTGTGGGTGGAGGAGAGTTCCTTTTTTTTGTGTCAGGAGGTCCACCTTGTAGGGTAAACTTGTAGTGATTGCCCTTGGCTAGATTGTGAAGTAGGGGGAACCAGTGCTCCCTTGGCCAGTAGGGAGTCACTAACAATATTTTTGTTTTGTCCTTCCTGATTTTCAGGAGGACCTTCTGAATCAGTGGAAACGGGGGGAGGCATATAGAAACTTCCCATCCCAGTACATGTTGAAAGCATCTACTCTCCAGACTACAGGGGAGTAGGTCTTTGAGCAGAAGGTCTGCAGCTGCCTGTTCTGGGGGGAGGCGAACAGGTCTGTTTGAGGAGTGCCCCACCGGTGGACTATATCTAAGAAGACAGTCATGTCCAGCACTCATTCATGTTGTGGAGAGGATGTCCTGCTTAGGAGATCTGCTTGCTTGTTGTCCTGCGAGAGGATGTAGGTTGCCTGAGGGCAAGTTGTCGCAAGAAGCTAGATCCCATATCAGTAGGGTTAGTCTGCACAGCTGATGTGTCTTTGTCCTTCCCTGTTTATTGAGGTACCACATTACAGTGGTATTGTCTGTTACTATTTGAAGGACCCTGGTAGAAGTAGAGAGGTAAAGGTTTTTAGAGATAAGAAGATTGCTGTCATTCTCTGACACTGATGTGTTTGTCCTTCAAGGAAGGGTGCCAGATTGCTTGAACCCTGCAAGATGCCACTGTTGCACCCCAACCTGAATCTGAGGCATCTGTATGCATTACTTGGGTTGGGGGGGGGGGTGCGCTGAAGTGGAAGCCCAGGGTTTAGCTGGACTTGTTGGATCCACCAGCTGATTTCTTTCTTTAGACAGGGAAGGAGGGGGGATTACTTGTCCCAAGTGATTTAGGTGCTGGGACCAAATGTTTTTGAGGTACCACTGTAGCTTGCGCATATGCATTCTGGCCAGTAGTAGCATATGGATGGTTGCTGCCATTAAGCTCAGGAGTCGAAAGAATTGCCTTGCAGTTATTGTCTGAGAGTGTAGCAGCTCCTTGAAGTGGGAGGCCAGGGATAGGACCTTGTCCTGTGGGAGAAAGGCCTTCATTCTGTCCTTTCGGATTCTGCAACCCAGAAAAATTTTGTCCTGGTCTGGGTTCAAGGAGAATTTTGGAAGGTTGAGGGTGAACCCTAGATTCTGCAGAAGGGACATGGTGAAGTGCAGATGATTTGAGAGAGTATATTTTGACTCTGTCAGTATTAGGATGTCGTCCAAATAGGGGTACGTCTGAATTCCCTGAGTTCTACAGAAGGCAATGGCTGGGGCCAGGCAGTCTGTAAATACTCAGGGGGGGGGGGCAGTGGACAAACCAAAGGGCAAAGCAGTAAACTGGAAATGAGAGGAGGGTCCAGTGAAATGCAGGAATCTTCTGTGGGAAGTTCAAATGGGTATGTGTAGGTAGGCCTCTTTTAGGTCCAAGGTGGTCATAAAAGCCTTGGCTGGTATGAGAGGTAGCAGTGTGGGGAGTGACAGCATTTTGAAGGTGGCTACCTAAAGGTAAAGATTTAGGAAGGAGAGGTCTAAGATGGGTCTCAAAGGGTCGTCTTTCTTGTGAACCAGGAAGAGATGGGAGTAGAAACCCTTTCCTTCCTGTTCTGAGGGAACAGGTTCTATGGTACCTAGCTTCAGCAGGTCTATCAAAACCTGTGGAAGGAGATGCTGCTGTTTTTTGGGGAGGGTATGGGATGCTTCTCATGGGTGCTTTTTCATTCCAGGAGAGGAAATATCCTTTTTGTATTACGGATAGTAACCATTGGTCCGAGGTTATGGTTTGCCACAAGGAGAGGCAGTGGGAAAGGCGTGCTGAGAGTGGAAGGGGGGCAAGGCAGTCACGCATTGTTGGAGCCTCCTCTGTCCTGAAAGAGTTGTCTAGGCTGAGGATGTGGGACAGCATGTCTGGACATGGTGGTTCTTCTTGCACCTCTTCTAGATCTGGAAGAGGAATTACCTGTCTGGGTAGGATTTTGTCTTACAAAGGTGGCTTTAGCTCGACAGTTTCTGTAGTACTTGGGAATGGGGGACACCAGTAAATGCTTTAGGTTCTGCAATTCCTTAGTTTTTTTATCGCAGATTCTTAAAAAGATCTGCAGATTGTTTTCCAAAAAGGAAATTGTGATCCAAGGGGGCATCCAAGATCTTTGACTTGAAGTCTTCTGGGAGATTCTGAAGTCTCAGCCAGGAGTATCTCCTGAGAACAGAAGCAGATGCTGCAGAGTGAGAAGATGCTTCTGCAGCATCATAGCTGCATCTAATCGAGTGTCTGGCTACTTGTGTAGCCAGAGAAAGTTTCGAGGAGACATCAGCCTTAATGGGGCTGTCTGGGATAGAGGCCAGCATGGAGGAGGCTTGAGAGAACACGTCCAGAGCATATTTATTCATGTGTGTCTGATAGTTAATGGCTCTGAAAGACAATGTGGAGGAGGTGTATACCATCTTACCAATTCTATTCATAGATTTGCTGACTTTTTCAGTGGGTAGGAGTGAGGCGGAGGGAAGGAGTCTGGATTGCTTATCAGGGTAGGTGGCAATCACTGCTGGGTCTGCCAAGGATAGTTTGGCTAAGAATTTCTGCTCATCATGCACCTTGTAGAAGCAATCTAGTGGCTTGGGGGCACGTGGCTGTGAGTCAGGGGCCTTAGATACAGAATTAAAGGCATCCAGGTATACAGGCAGAACTGGAGGAACAGCAGAAGGGGAGGGGGATTCAACTTGAGGAAACTCAAAATACCTCTTTTGGGTGTCAGACATTTGTGAGGTATCCTATTTGAAGTAATCTTTCAACTTGGTGATGGTCTCACCAAATGTAATATCCTCAGGGGGTGAATGTCCCTCAATAGATTCCTCATCAGGAGAATAATACACCTGGGGAGATGCAATTTGAGAGGTGTAAGATATGGAGTCCTCTGTGGAGGAAAAGAAAGTATCATGCTCTTCTTCCTTAACCTGAGATGTCGGGGGGGGGGGGCTGAAGCAGGCCTAGGGCTGAGTAAAGGTAGAGTAGTGGAGGATGAGGCTGAAGGCCTAAGGGCCATAAAGGCCTGCATCAAGGAAGAAGTGAAGGATTGCCAATCAGGTAGGCCTTCTGCAGTAGAAGAGGCATGCTTGGTTTCTGTTTCTTTTTAGCCAGGGTGGACATTGGAACCGGCCTGGAATCATGTTTCGTAGGAAGAACCGTATCTGAAGTCAGGATCCCAGTTGGAGTTTCCAGAGGTTCTGGTTCCTTCTCGACCTCGACAACAGTTGGGGTCTGGGTTGGCTCCGTAGAAGTGCCGGTTGTCGGCTGAGCAACAGCTTCCCCAAACGTAGTCGTTGAAGTTGACGGATCCGCCGGGCACCCCTCAGCTCCTAAATCGGCAGCTGGCGTGGCGTTCGGTAATGGAACGGCAGGCGAAGAAGGCCTAAGAAAATTGGGCTTCTTACATGGAGGTTCTGATGTGGCCTCCAAGGCGGGATCCATTCTTAGGGCTAACCTCTTAAGGCGCTGGTTTTCTACGTAAAGGTTAAGCACATCCAGACGGCTGCATAGGGTCTTCGGCACAAGCGATTGACAAATGGAGCAAGTGGAATGATTGTGCTCCCGGCCTAAGCAAAAAACACACCGATCATGGGCGTCTTTATGGGGTATCTGGCGCCCGCACTGGCATTTACCCTTTTTACCTGACATCAGCTATAAATTGCTACAACAAACCAAGCCTAAGCAATAATAATCGGATATGAAAAACCAAAAACCCAATGGGTTACTTAGCTTTATTGAGACGTCTGATGAGAAGGAGCAAACACACGATGCGTTAGTCGTCTGTGGCTGAAAAGTTCTGAAGATTGTAAGTGCAGACATCACATTTAAGGCCCCTGGTTTATGGTCTTACATGTGACATCCCATGCAGCTGCAACAGCCAAGCTGAATCTTTTGTATAGGAGCCGACGTACGAGTCACCTGAGGGCAGGAAATCCCACAAGAATACTGCAACATAGGAATAGAAGGACATTAAGGATTACACCAACTGTACTTTTTTTAACTCTCAGATAAGCAATCTACAATCTAGTTTAATGTACATGAATTCATGTTTAATAGTGCCAATGACTATATGATGGTAAACGGTATTAAAAGCTTTAGCTAAGTTAAGGTAGATGGCTACACCAATGTCACTTGTAGAAGGCTGTTCCTAATGAGCTCATCAAGCACCAGTAGGGTGTTATCAACACCACAGCTCTTCTGAAAGCCATGTTGAGAAAGACAATTGAAAGTAGTACACAAGATGGGAAAATTATTACTTCAAGGATTTTACAAAGGGGTTTAATGTGAAGACAAGACTAAAGTTTGATACCTTGACAATACATACTACTATTATTATCTGAGGAAAGTACAGTTGTGTAAAATCTTACCATAACAGTAGATGTCCTTCTCTTCATTGTTGCAGTATTCTTAACATGAGGGATCCCCTGCCAAGGGCAGCCTGACGTCCAACCAGTATACCAAAGCATTTAGGCTGTTAATTGATGCACCGTACATCACAAGTATGCTCCCTGCAGAAGGTATAGGGCATAAAAGTAACATCCGGACATATCCTCAGAACTGAGAGCCCCAGGAGGAACCCAGCCCTAGGATACCAGACGGCAACATACACATCCAGAGGAAAAAAAGACTGGGGGGGGGGTATTGTAACAGTGAAGAGAAGGACAGAAGAACACCTACTGTTATGGTAAGATTTTACACAACTGTAGCATATCCTTCCATTTCACTGTTGCAGTATTCTTAACATGAGGGAGAGTGCAAAAGCTCACGAAGAAGACAGGGAGGAGGAAGGGCCAACAGAGTCTTGCAGAATGGACCTAGCCAAACCAGCTCTAGCCCTGGATAAGACATCCAACTTGTAATGCTTGGTAAAGGTATGCACCAAAGATCAGGTAGTGGCCTTAAGGAGAGAATTAGTATCCAAACCCTTGAAAAAAGCACCAGAAGAAGCCACAGCCCTAGTAGAGTGAGCCTTAGCCACAGAAAGAAAGCTATTACCATGCTAAGTTTAACCTAAAGAAATGGCTTTAGAAATCCAAGAGGAAATAGTTTGTTTGGATACCATCAAAAGTAATGATCTTTGAAGAAAAAACAAAAAGCTAATCAGAATTTCTAAAATCTTTAGTTTTGTCCAAGTAAAATCCGAGTTGTCTATGCACATCCAAAGTCTGCAACACCTTCTTATTAGTTATTTGTGAAGAAGGGAAAAGCAGGCAAATTAATAGACTGATTTAACAGACAACTCATTCACCACCTTAGGCATAAAAGGAGGACTGGTATGAACAGACACAGTGTCCTTATGAAAAACTAAAAAAGGAGCAACTGCCATTAGGGCTTGAAGCTCAGACATCCATCTGGCAAAAGTAAAGGCTAACAGAACAGTCTACCAAGACCTATGCTGCAAGGATGCTGAAAGCTGCATGCTCAAAAGGAGCCTGAATACATTTCTCCAAAACAAAATTAAGATCCCAGGAAGGATGAACAGGTTTCCTAGGAGGTTTAATATGAAGGACGCCTTTAAGAAACTGTTTGGATTCAAACCTAGAGGCCAAAGGAGGAGTTAAAGGCAGACAAGCAGAAACAGCGGAGAGGTGGGCTTTAAGAAAGGAATATGCCAACCCAGCGTTGAGCAATTCACACAAATAAGAAAGAACCAAAGGAATATCCACAGTAAGTGGGTCCAAGTTATAAGAAAGACATCAAACAGAAAACCCCTTCCATTTGGACAAGTAGGATTTCCTAGCAGTGGGTTTCCAGGCCTCCTGCAGAACCCGAAGCACATCCTCAGAAAAAAGGTGCCTATATGGAATCAAAATCATATCACCAACAGTGTCACTTGAAGAGTGGACAGGTGGGGATGGATGAGAGATCCTTTGTCTTGTGTGAGAAGATCCATCCTGTAAGGTAACTTGTGATGACTGCCCTTGGCTATATGCAGAAGAAGAGGGAACCAATATTGTCTGGGCCAAAAGGGAGTCTCCAGCAAGATTTAGGGAGCATCCTATTTTATCTTGCTCAGGACTTTTGGAATGAAAGGAAGGGGGGAGGAAAGGCATAAGGAAATATCCCCTTCCATGAAAAAGAAAGGGTGCACACTGTCCAGGCCAGAGGCCAAGGAGTCCTGGCACACAATTGTGGAAGGTGTCTGATCAGAGGGCAGGTAAAGAGATCTACTTGAGGAGTACCCCAACTGGTTTATAATGTCCAGAAACACATCCCTGTGAAGCATCCACTTGTGAGATTGTGTTATGGACCTGCTCTTGGAGGCTGTCACAGAATTCTGACTTGAAGGAATGTACACTGCCTAATGTGTGACTTGGTACTGAATGGCTAACTCCCAAACCTCAAGTTTCAATATGCAAAGTAGATAGGACCTTGTCCCCCCACATTTGCTGACATGCCACATCACTGTGGTGTTGTCTGCAAAGATCTTTAGGGGCCCTGAAGAAAACAGAGAATGAAAAGCAGTGAGGGTCTACAGAAGAGCTCTTATCTCCTTTATATTGATGTGCTCCATCCACTGCTGAGGAGACCAAAGGCCATGCACCTTTAGGTTTCTAAAGGAAGCTCTCCAACCCCCATCTGAAGCATCTGTGAACAGCTTCTGGGAGGGAAGCGGGGGTTGAAAGGGAAGGTCTGGATTCAAAGTCAGTTGGTGAATCTACCACTGAAATTCCAGCTTGAGACATGGAAGAGGAGGAATTGGAAATTCTACAGGATGAGCATGCTGAAGCCAAACTGACTTTAGATATCACTGAAGTTTTCTCACATGCAATCTGGCAAATGTAAGCATAGGGAGGGTAGATGCCATGAATCTCAGAGTCCTCAGAAATTCCCTGGCTGAAATCAAGGCCAGAGGAAGAAAGGAGTGAAAAAAGGAAATCAGAGTCAAAGCCTTGGGAGAAGGCAGGTATACTAGCATAGGAACAGTCTGGATTCTGCATCCCAGAAAAACATGATCCAATGACAGGGACAGGAAGGACTTTTGAAAGCTTACAGTGAACCCCAGGCCTTGCAACACAGCGATGATCCACTGAGGGTGCTGTAAAAGAATCTCTGGCGAGGAGGCTTGAATAAGCAGGTCGTCTATATAAAGAAGACCTGAACATCTTTGAATCTGCAAAAAGCAATCACAGGAGTTAGGCATTTGGTGAATACTCTTAAGGCAGTAGAGAGGCCAAAGGGCAAAGCAGAGAACTGAAAATGCCAGGAAGCAACAGAGAAACGTAAAAACTTCCTGAAAAAAACAAAAAAAATACTTGTTTTCCCACCTTTCTAAGCTAGTATAGTCCAGTTTTCAGGTTAGTGCTGAATTCAGGGCTGTGTTACAAGTTTCTATGTTTGCCCACACCTTACTTGGATAGAAGGAAGTTTCTTTGTTCACCTGTGAGAGAGGGGAGCTTTGAGCAGCCTATTAGTCCCTGGAGGAGTGGTTTCAGCCTAGAAATTAGTAGTTTATTGGCCATTTCGGGCTAATTTCTATCTCTTTCATTTCCCTGCCATAAAACCCGCATTAGCGTGGTTTTGCGTGCTGCGCAGCACCACTTAGCTAGGGTATAACTATTCCCGGCTCCACAAAATGTACTCTTCAATTTTTCCCTTGGAACTAGACAAACTTTCAACTTAAGCACACAAACCATTCACTTCTCAGCCCAGCACTTGCTCAAAACTCATACCAAGCACTAATAAACCTTAGCACTACACTCCCACTATACTGTAGAGAAGGACAAGGCTCTCTATTCGACCTTACCAGCCAATCAGTAAAACAGCTCTCTGTACCTATCCATGCATGTCCAAAAAGCAGTTTTAGGTGTACTCTCCAGTCCAACTGGTGAATCTGGGCATTTTGAGGCAATGTTACAATTGCCTCATGTATACAAACAACTCTCTCCTCCTACCACCAAACACTAATACATGCGAGAGATGCAATTATACAGCCAAACTGGAAGCTAAGCTCACTCAACACAAGACTGGACCAGACAGTCAAGAGGAGAGGGGAAATACTTGCATCACATCACCAGTCTCACATAGACCTATGAAACCAACAACGGCAAAAAACATGCATAAATACATAAAAACATACTCAGAGGCTCTAAATAAAAATCTGCAAAAGCAACAGAGACCTCCAAAGCAGACATCAAAGCAACCTCCACCCCCCCAACACAAACCATGAAACACACACTTCACATAACCAGTGTGCCACACAATCACAGCCCTTAAGGCAAAACAACATACCCAACACACTAGTAATAGTAAATTCTATAGTCAGGCACACTGAACAAGAAAGTTACTGTTAGCTGCCTGTCAGGTGCCAGGATCCGCCACATAACACAAGCACTCAGGTCGCTCCAGAACAAGTGCAAATATGACTCTGTCATTGTCCATGTTGGTGTGAATGACCTGAGTCCGTACCTCCCTGAATTACATGAAAAGAGACATGGAAGAGCTCTCTGATCACGTAGCCCAGGCCGGTCTGACCCTGAGTAGCATGCATCCTGATCTCACCATAAATGATACCACGGTATAAAGAAAAAATTATCAATTTCAACAATTTGCGAAGCTTCTGGTGTCATTCAAAGGGGATCCAGTGTCTGTCAGGCTGGGATGACATGCTCGACAAGCCACGCTGCTTCGCTAGAGATGGCTTGCACCTGTCACTCTTAGGCTTTCGAATACTGGCCAAGGATTTTGCCACCCCCATAGTGCCTTTTTTAGGCAAGGCTCAAAAGACAAACTTACCGCCATAAATAGCACAAGTAACAAAATTGAGGGCAATGCCACTCAATGCCAGAAGTCTAAACCTCAAAATGCATGCACTCAAAGCACTCCTCAGTATGGAGAAAATCGATATATGTGCAGTAACAGAAACTTGGTTTAAGGCTCCAGAGAGCACCACAGCACTAACAGGCTACAACTCATACCATACATTTCGGCCACAAAACCCGGACTGAAATACAAAAGGTGGGGGCGTATCCACATTCATCAAGGATACCCACACCTCCAGGTTAGTGGCACAGCATGATGCTTCAGAGATCATTCACGTGTAACTAACAACGGGCAGAACTGAAATTCAAATTGCAGATTGCTACAGATCACCCACCATGTCTCAGGACCCCCATTCCGCATTTCTGGAAACACTGGGAAACATAAAGGTCCTACCAAACACGTTGATATTGGGTAACTTTAATTACCCAAACATTAACTGGGAGAACTACTCAAGTACTAACTCCCTTGCCCAACATTTCCTAGAATTTATAAACTCAAACACCCTGGATCAACTGGTCAACACCCCCACCAGAGTTTACAACATATTGGACCTGGTCATCACCAACATGGGCGATTGGTGTTCCACACTGGAGGTCAACCCCTCGCTGGTTAGATCTGACCATACTCTAATCACTCTGGATATCCACATTCCGCCCCCACATCCGGATAAAGAAACCACCGTGAAAAACTTTTCAAAAGCAAACTTCACGTTACTTAAGACCGAGGTGGAAAGTTTCAAATCCCCATGCTAAAGGATAACGTTGCCCAAGCTGCAAAATCCTTTACTAATGCACTCTATGGGCACCTACAAGAATGCATGGGTCATGCTATCTCAAGCAAAACCAAGACTCACTCCTCCAAGAAAAGGAAACTAGTCTGGTGGACCCCTGCCATAAACAAGCTATACAACAGAAAGAGGAAACTAGTACAGAAAAGAGTAAAATCCCAAAAGGGGAAGACATCCTTGATCAGTATCAGCAAGAAACTACAATCCCTCATAAAATCATCCAAGGCTAGCTTCGAAAGAAAATTGCCAAGGACTCCAAAGATAACCACAAGGCATTCTTTATCTATGTCAATAATTTAAGTGGCAATTCCCAGATCTGCTCGGAGTTAGTGCAGAATGGCACAAAATACACCGAATTGACTGATATCGCCAACATCCTGGCAGATGGGTTCAGTGCAAACTTCACCCCTCTCTCACCCCCAAAAGAGCCCATAACCATACTAGAAGAATGTAGTGCCCCTGAAATCACAGGCACTCAGGTTAAAACAGCCCTCTCCATGGGACCAGACGGTGTCCCAGTGTCCCAGGCTGCGTCCTACATGAGCTCAAAAATGAACTAACCCCACACCTAAACACACTGTTCAAACTCAGCCTCTCCACAGGCTACATGCCCAGAGTGGTGCACAGCAACGGTTATTCCACTCCACAAAGGTGGAGCCACAACAGACCCTGGGAACTATCGCCCTATAAGCTTGACTAGCTTGGTCTGCAATGCTATGGAGCGCATCATCATGGATCTCATTAACAGAGACATTGGGAACCTCCAAACACTGGACCCTACCCAGTTCGGCTTGAAGGGCAGATCATGCCTCCTAAACCTGATGGACTTCTTTGAGACAGTTATCAAGGCTATAGACGAGGGAAAGGTGGCCCACACAGCCTACCTAGACCTCGCAAAGGCCTTCAACACCATTCCCCATTCTGGTATTATAGACAAGCTCACCAGCCTGAACATAAACCCCTATGTCACGAGATGGGTTGCTAACTGGCTCATGGACAGAACCCACATGGTAAGAGTTGCAGGAGCTAGGTCTGACTTTAAACCAGTTACAAGTGCCATTCCCCAGGGCTCCGTCCTAGGACCCCTCCTGTTCGGCATATACTTCTCAGGGGTACAGGCAAGCACAGGAGGACTATGGCTGACCAGGTTCGCAGATGACTGCAAACTAGGGGCTATAATTGACTCTCCGGCTGACACAGACATCCTCCAAAAGGGTCTCACTGAGACAGATACTTGGTTTCAAAACCATAGCCTCAAGCTAAATGCCAAAAACTGCATAGTCATCCCCTTTGGAAAAAACAAAGTACCCACAAATTACCACATAGGTGGTAGCCCTCTAAATACAGAAGACAAAATAAGGGATCTGGGAATCCAAGTAGATAGTAATCCCTCCTCTGATAATCACACTGCCAAAGTGGTTAGAAAATCCTTCTATGTGGCCCACCTAATCACAAAAGGGTTTGCATCCAGATCAAAAGAGGTCATTGTGCCCCTCTACGCATCACTCATCAAACCCATCATACAGTACAATGCCTCATTTGGGATGTACCTTACAAGACACCTGCAACAGCTGGAATGACCACAGAAGTAATTCACCAAGAGGATGACTGGCCTCAAACAGATGCCCTATGCAGCTCGACTGAAGAAACTCCAGCTGTACTCGGTTGCATACCGCCTACTCAGAGGTGATCTCTGCCTGACATACAAGGCCATGTCCAACCCAGAATTGATGGACATGCTCCACCTAAAGAAAACCATATCCCCTCGAGCCACACACTCTAGGGATCTAAACTCCCCACAATAATAAATAGGACGTGCTGGAGGGATAGATTCCTGTCCCAGAGACTTCCTATGCTCTGGAACAAGATTCCAATCTTCATTAGGCAGAGCTCTTCACTAACACTCTTCAAGAGAAACCTTGACGAGTGGATGGGAAACAGGAAGTTTACCCCGGGGATCACTTTAGTGGCTCTGTTGGACAGAGGCACAGGGAACTAATCTAAGGGGGTGGCGAAAGCCAACACATTCCGGCTAGACTTATATATGCCTTTGGGCAGATAGCCTAGTACTTACCTATGAACCTATGAAAAGGGGATGAATAGGAATATGGAGGTAATCATCCTTGAGATCCAGAGAAAGCATAAAAGCCACAGCAAGTGGAAGAGGGAATAAAGTTTGAAGGGATAACATTTGAAAGGAAAGAAGCTTCAGAAATGTATTCAGGTGAGAAAGAGCAAACAAATCAGAAACTTCGCAGTGTGGAGGGTGTAAAGTTCACTCCTTGAAATATGTTGTGCACTTAATTCACAAACAACAATAAAACTGTAAAATATGTACGTACTACAAAATAATAAAATAGTAGGTAGTCCACAGCTGAGTTAAAAATGAAATACACTTTATTGAAACACACAAACAAGCAATCCTAGTTCAGTATAATGAAAAGCACTAAAGACATTCAATATTTCTATATAATCAGCTTATTTGGAGCAAAAGACTGGTTACAGAGGGTGGTTCTGTTAAGAGCAATAAAAGAATTAAATTAATTCCTTTAACCAGGTCCCCTTTCCCCCTTAACACCCGTGTATAAACTGAGACTGTGCTACTTAGGACTGAAGCTAAAAAGCTAGAGGCAAATTAAAATATATAAGAACAGCTTATTAAGGCTAAACTACTAATCCAAACTTTATTAAGAAACCAACTCACTAACTAATTAACAAAAAGCTCTACTACTAGACATCTATCAGAATAAATATTAGTAACTTAAACAGTACAAGGATTGCTTCCATATTAAATAAATACTTCATCAGGTTTGTGTGTAAAAAGAACATATCATAATATTAATGAATATGTGTACAAATCTAAAAGTGAACATCTAAGTAGGCTGAAAACCATAGCCATAATTGCTAAGGTGGAAATACAGTGAAAAATGTTAAAATAAAGCATTAAGGCCCTGGTGATGTGTTCAAGTGTGGCATCTAGATAATAAAGCACTTCTTTTAAGTCTGTTGAGCATTTTTCCCACATAAAATGCTTCACATTTATTACAGCTTGCCCTGTAGACCATCTGTATTGAGTTACAGTCACCTCCCACATTGGTTTTAATCAGTTTCTTTAAATAAGGGCAGAAAAACATGTCTCCCTCCTGTATGTGCTGACAAAAAACACAGTTGGCTCCACACTTATTGGTGCATGTATCCGATAGTCTGTGCCTACCTTCAATCCAACTCCTGATTGTTTCTGGCCTTCCTATACACAAAGGAAGCAGCTTCTCCAAGGATGTCCATTAGATATGAGCTTTCAGTAATTATGGCCCAGTTCTCTCTAATAATATTAATGATGTTGTGATAGTCAACAGTAAAAATCAAGATACAACTGTCTTTCGATTTGTTGTCCATAGACTTCTTCAAAACCCTCTTATAAGGGCTATTAAGTGCTAGTGAGTTTGTACTTTTTAGTGCAATTACAGGTTCCTGAATGTTTCTTAACATACTGTTTTTGTATCCCCTCACCAAACAAATCATTTTCAAGGTCATTTAGGTTCTCAGGGAAGGGTTCCATTTTCCTGGCCAACCTGTAGCCTTGGGACTTAACTTTATATTTTGTCCTGGTGGGATACAGACTCTTATTATGTAGCAGGAGGTTTACTCTGTAGGTTTTCTGTAAAGATCTGTGTCCATTTTACCTTGGTCCAAGTCTTAGTAATCTGCATATCTAAGACGACTGCCGAGGTGAGGCTGTGGGAAGAGGTGAAATGCAGGAAGCTGGTGATTTGATTCACATAGTTGTTAAAATCTTCTAATTTAGCACTGTCTTCTTTCCACACAATAAAGATGTCATTAATAAAGCCCAGATACAATGTGATATGTTGCATGTATTCTCTGATAAAACAATCTTCGTCCCACTTGCCTAGGGCTATGTTGGCTAGGCTAGAGGCCATAGCTGCCCCCATGGCTATATCAGTCTTTTGTTTACAGTAATTTCCATTAAATGTAAACAAATTGTAGCTAAGCACCATATCGAAAAGTTTACCTGTTCTTTCATGTTATGCTAGTGTGCCATTGTTGTTTTTCCTGTACGTATCAATTACTGTTTCAATACAATAATTATGTGGAAGTACAATATATACCGATTCAACATCTATTGTTAATAAAATGTTATCAGCATCAATTGTGGGGGGTTTTTCCCCTTAAAACAATCATTACAGTCTTTTATGTGTGAAATGTTCTTCTCAGCCAGAGATTGTAATAAGAAACTCAGAGATGGCAGTAGCTTTGGTCAGGAACTCCCCATTTGCAACCATTGGAATGTAAGGAGGGTTTTCTCCCTTTTTATGTGGTTTAGGGATTCCAAAGAATTTAGGCAAGCGGAAAGAAGGTGTTTGGAGATAGTCAAACAAGTTATATGATAACAAACCATCATCATAAAGTGCAGTCAAGGCTGTGTACCAGTTGTCACATGATGGCTTCATTTCTTCTAAAAGATTCATAATAGTTAGTGTCACAACATTTCTTCTATCCTCTGGTTAAAAATAAAACCCTCTCCCTTGTCGGCCTTCATAATCTGTCGTTAGCTCTAACAATGCTTTCTTTCTCACCTTTATTTTGTAGAACTTTCTCTGTGCTGGTTTTTGCAGTAGTTTCCTGACGTTCATTTCACCATTTCACATTTTACCTCAAAGGCTGCTAAAGTTTGGTGTAAGGGAGAGCAGTAAGTACTGGGTCTTTTTATTGCATCTTTAATATGTTTTTCTCAGTGGAATCAGAATTTCAGAGTTGCCATGGTAGAGAACTTTCAGATTCAATTTTCTGACATAAGATGTTAAATCAACCAGTACCTGTGCTGTGTCAGACCTGCAGTTGGGAACAAAAGTTAATCCCTTTGAAAGCACAGAAATTCAATTTCAGCAAGTTCTTTTTTGGGGTGATTCCACACAACAGGGTAAGTTAATAGTGTGGCCGTTTTCTCTGTTTGGTTGTGGGTCCTGTGGTGTAGTTGGGCTCCCCCAAGTATTTCATTTCATTCACTCCTGTTCATTGCTTGGTTCTCTGGTCTTGCAGAGAGGCGCTGCCTGGGGTTGGGGATCATTGAAATTCCTTTTGTGCCCTTTGGAGTCTCAGGGGTGACTCTTGATAGTACTGTCCTCCTCTGTAGTTCTGAAGTGGTTCCTGCTAATGGTACTTATACTGGTCCTGTTGTTGGTGTTGTGGTTGATGTCTGTTCTGATGGTAACATCCATCTTGGTATTAAGGCTAAGTTGCCACCACCAACAGGCAGAGGTTGAAGCCAAAGTTAGGAATACCGCCCCAACACAGAGCCAGAATCAGCAGCCCTAGAAAAAGCATCTGCTGCACCATAACTATATGTAATGGAAATGCAAGCTACCTGGGAAAAAGCCCCTAACAGAGACAAGGCAGAAGTCTTTCCCTCAGGATCAGAAATGACCTGGCAAGCCTGAGAAAGGACAGCCAAAACATATCTGGTCATATGAGTCTGATAATTAAAAGCCCAAAAGGCTAGATTGGCTGAAATATAAACCTTTTTAACCACCCTTTCCATAGTTCTGCTGTCTTTATCAGAAGGAAGAAGTTTGGTAGAAGGCAATAATTTAGAAGGCTTGTCGGATGCCACAAAAACCACCAAAGGGGTCAGCAGATGGACACTTACAAAGGAATTTGCAGTCAACAGGCACTTTATAAAACCTATTCATTTTTTAGGAGCAGGGAGTTGACAGTCTGAGGATTGAAATGCAGAAGAAAAGGCATTCAATAAAGCAGCCAAAACAGGAGGAAGAGAAAGAGAAGAGGGTCTATGAGACTCCATTTGAAGGAGCTCATAATATCTGCTCTGCACTTCAGAAACTTGGGAACAATCCCATTTAAATAATTCCATCATCTTGGCAATGGTATCCTCAAAGGAAATCTCCTCAAAAGGCAATTCAGGGCTAGCAGACTCCTCTTCCTCAGAGCCATAATCCAAAGTGTAAGGAATTTGGGGAGAATAGTCTAGGGATTCCTCATCAGAATCCCTTCTTTAGAGGAATCCTGTTCCCTAGAACTTTTGAGGGGGGAAGATGACCATGGAGGAGCTGGGACAGAGACCCCCTGAGGAGGCTTCAAGGCCATAAGAGCACTGAACAAACCCTGTGTAAAATTCTGCCATTCACTTTCAGAGTCCTTGTGAGCAAAATAAATATGTTTCGTCTTTTGCTTCTTTTTTAAAGGGGCGTCTGCCTTATGAAAAGCAGAAGGTTCTGATGCTAGCCTACACTCAATCGTAGTCAAGACTTCCTCCCTAACCAGTATCTGAGGAAACGCCTAAGCCCTTCAGTGATAATCAGCCGCGGTTCCCCTTGGGCATCTGAAGTGGACATCTGCAAGGCCTATGAAGACGTGTGAGAACCCAGATCCATGTTGGCCTCTGAACTGGTCATGGAAGAGGAATCCAGCCCAGAAACTGGACAATCCTCTGGGCTGTCACCAGCCTCATGAGAGACGTCCAGTAGAGGAGGCACAGCCAAAGAATCTGACCAGACCTTTTTTTAGCCTTCTTCTTTGAAGACGACTGACCTTAGGTCATAAAGCATTTTCCATAGCATCTTTTGGTAAAAGCTTTAGACTCTGGTTTTCAAGATTAATGGCAAGGGATGAAATCCCACAACAAAACAAATGCTGAACGCAAACAGGGATAAGTCAAAAAAACCCAAAGAGGCACTTATCTGAATGGTTAGGTAACTAGCAATGACTTGGGAGAGCAAACCAATGATCAAAGATGGCATTCGGACTGGCGGCCAAGAAGTTCGGAGGTTGATGCCTCTAGACGTCACCTTTATGTCCAACACCTTGCACAGGGAGCATACATGTGATGTACGACATATCAGTAACAACCTAAAGGCTTTGGTATACTGGCCAGATGTTGGGCCACCCTTGGCAGTGGTCCCTCATGTCAAGAATACTGCAACAGTGTAATGGAAAGACATAATAAAACTCTCTATAAATCTCAAGAAAACTATCAGTCTGAGATTTGTCAATTTACAAGAATTGTCAGTGGAATACCTAAGGAATGATATCACCTTTAAGAATCTGGTGGTAATTTACTGCTAGTATAACAGCTTTCAGTTTTTATGCAGGATGAGACTTTACTGACTTCTCAAAAATTTGTTTTGTTTAAACAAAATTGTAGTTGTGATGGACTATTTGGTTCACGAGGGTTGCATTTTTGATAAAGTAAAGTAATGCTTTGGTCCTGTAGCAATGAGATGATACATGTTCAACTACTGGCATAGGTGTTGGGGGGATGAAGCTATCAACCAAGTTTGTACCAACAAAAGTTATCTCTGAAGAAAAGCAGCACACGAGAGTTAATTCAAGTCAAAATAATTTGGCATGCTTGGTAGTAAGGAACAAACAAGCAGCTGGTGGACTGTCGGACATAAAAGGGTTTGTTCATCGTTGGGCACCTGAACATACAGAAACTAAAGTTAGCAACCACAAGGATATGTATTGTTGTGAACATTAAAGTTAACCTGTACCAACTGTTTTAAAAAAATCAGAGAAGGGAAATATTGGTAACTAACTTGATGGTTTACATACTTCATGTATCTGCTGTGCTGCTTTCCTTTATACTGGTTCTCTATAATATTTTTATTCTTCTTCTGCTACAGGAAGGTCTTTTAAAAGCAGGGGTGGAACAGCCATCATCATACACAGTGCACTGAAACATCACCTTGTACAGGCACTATTTATCAGTTTTTTTCACCAAATATCTTTTATTTTGCATATTTCAATGTACAGAACAAAAACAACAAAGTACTAATATACTGGGTACGTATTTAACAGTGAACAGTATCTAAACATCAACATGAAACATCAATATTTACAACTGTACAAAAGTGCCATCAATTATTTTATTACTTCCATTTATCGAGCTTATCCTGTTATCGAGAAGTCTTGTCATTACCTATCAAAATGTGTGATGAAGGTATAGCTTTGCACATAATTGCCTATGTCTTTATGATAATGTGGGTAAATTAAGCAAGCAGTTTGTTAAATATCTGTTCCCATATTTTTAGTTTTTTAAGACTTATTTTTTGCATTAATTACCCATTTATGAGCTAGCATGCGTTTGATTGCCATCTTTTTGAATTCGGCCCAATTGATATTCATTCTGTCCCCCCCCCCATTTGGATGCTATGTATAATTTCATTAATAGAAATAATGTGATACGTACGGTTGCTTGCTTATGGGAAATTCGTAATGTGAAGTAGTGTACATTCTCATGTAAGAGTTGCTTTTTCAAAGCCTTGCTTTTATATTTGGATTTTTAATGAGTTCCATAGTTTAAATACACATTTGTAGCTCCAAAACATATGAATTAGATCTGATTCCTGTGATCTACAATATGGACAGTTTGGTGAATTAGAAGAGTTAAATTTGTGTAGTACTGAGGGTGTAAGACATGCATTGTTGTTGATCATGAGTTGTCTGTAAGTTAACTTTTTCAATGGTAAAGCTTTATGTGTTAATGTCAAAGCTTGATTTACTTGTTGTTTACTTGTTGTTCAGTTACTGATGAGTTGCTTTTCAACCAATAGTCAGAAATAAGTACATTATCTTGGAATTTGATCTCAGCTATTAATTTGTACATGTTGGATACCTTTTCCCAGATAACACTGTGTTCCACAGTGTTTCACAATTGTTTATATTTTCACCTTGTTTAATTTGGGGTTTTGAAGGTGTTTGGAACATACTTCTCTAATTTGTCTCAAGATAATTGTGTATGACTACTTAACAGTTTTTATCTTCCAGCTGGAGTAATTCATTTAGAAATTATACTGTTCAAGAGACTGGATCTAAAACAGAGAATGGACCTATAAATACTCAAGTGTATGAGAAGCTTAAACTCACTCAGCCGTACAATGTGCAGTGGATATTCTAAGTAAGTCACTCAACTAGATAGTGCTCCCAGATGAGACGAAAAGGAGGCACTTTTGCCTAGTGAGTCAAGCTTGTTTAACAAAAGAAAGAAAAAAGGGACATTTACTTCATAGTTTGCTTATGACTTACTTTCTGTATTTCTGCATCTAGAAGCCTTGAAGCACAGCTTTGCCCGTTCTCTGCTAGTAAGTTTTGAATCTACAGGAAAAATATTAAAAGATATAAAAATCACTTTGTGAGCTATTTAATAACATAGAACTAAACACCTCTAAACATTTCAAGAACATGTATGTCATTTGCAGGTAAATACATAAATCAGCTGTTTTGAAAATCTTCAGATTAAACAGTATAATAACCTTATAAAGTTTCAATATCAATTCACAGTAAGAAATAAACAACAGCCAATTTAATTTTCTTCATAAGACTATGCTACAATAAACTGTAATGGCTAAATTACAACAACTCCTAGGGAGTTCAAAAAGTAAAGCAAGAATGAGATATGGTTACACCAAGTAAGAATCATTAATTATTATGGCTAAAGAAAAACAATCTATAAAACAAAACAAGATAGACTATTACTACAATGTAGTTAGAATTCCACTTTTTTGAGCAATCATGTAGTACAGCACCAAAATGTTAATTTTTTTTTTAATCCAAGGAAAACTATTATGTACTAATGCCTGCATTAGGAAAAAACACTTATGTCCTCATGTGTCTAGGAAAGTACAGTTGTGTACACCTACCATAAATGTAGATGTTCGAGTGTCTTCACTGTTGCAGTCATGACTGTAGGGTTCTCCCCTGCCGGCAGGCAGCCCTCGGTCGGCCAGAATCTCAAAGTCTGGGTCCGGCGTCGGTTGTTCAACCATGCTCCCTGACGTCAGAGCACCAGGAGTATAAAGCTGACAGCCGACGCCATCTTCTCCAGTTTTTCTTGCCTCAGATGTCAGGAGTCCCAAAATGAAAAAGGTCCCATAACCTTTGCAAATACACCTCAGAAGAATGGTGAAAAAAAAGAAATACACAAAAATAAAAATAAGAGGGGACAGGAGGGAGGGAAACCCAGACTGCAACAGTGAAGACACTCTAACATCTACATTTATGGTAGGTGTACACAACTGTATTATGTTCATCGTGTTTCACTGTTGCAGTCATGACTGTGGGGTAGAATTCCAAAGCTGAAAGAAAGAGAGGTGGTCATAAAGAAGAAGGAGCGGCTAAGAGGCCCTGCAAGACTGCAGAGGCAAAGCCTGCCCTAGACTTAGAGTAGAGAGGTAGATTGTAGTGCTTAGAAAAAGATTGCAGTGAACTCCAAGTTGCAGCTTCCAAAATGTCCTTGGTAGGAACTCCCCTGAGGAAGGCCGCAGAAGTGGCAGCAGCTCTGGTGGAATGAGTCCGTATACTCCCTGGGATTTGCTTTCCATGGTGTGAATAACAAAATCTGATTCCATGAGCAATCCATTTAGAAATGGTCTGTTTTGAAATGGCTTTACCTTGGGAGCTTGAAGCATAAGAAACAAACAATTGTTCTGATTTTCTGATGTCCTTGGTTCTGTCCAGGTAAAAACGTAGTTGTCTGTGTACATCCAAGGAATGTAAGATCCTTTCCCCTTTATTTTGAGGAGTGGGGAAAAAAGTTGGCAAGTGGATAGTTTGATTTAAAGCCACTTTGGAAACCACCTTAGGCATGAAAGTAGGATTAGACCTCAAAGATACCCTGTCTTGATGAAAAATAATATAAGGTTCCACAGCCATAAGAGCTTGTAACTCTGAAACTCTCCTGGCAGAGGTTAGGGCTAACAAGATAGCTGTCTTCCAAGATAAAAACTTGATGTCAGAAGAAGCAGCAGGCTCAAAAGGAGGCAAGGTTAGTTTTTCCAAAACATAATTGAGATCCCAAGCAGGAATGGGAGGAGATCTAGGAGGTCTTAAGTTCTTAGCACCTCTGAGAAACTCTCTCATGAGCTGGTGGGAAAAGATGGGAGGGTCTGTATTATAATGAGCAGAAATAGCCGAAGCATGTATCTTAATGGAAGAGAAAGAGAGACCCTTATGTAGGAGATCTGTCAAGTAAAGTAAAATTAAAGTAATGTTAGGAAGAAGAGGATCAGAATCCTGAGCCTGCATCCAGGAACAAAATCTTTTCCATTTTCCTGCATAAGATTTTCTAGTGCTAGGACGTCTGGCTTCTAAAATGACATCCATAACCTGCTTGGGCAGTAAAGAAGAAATCAAAGGCCCTGGATTAACCAGGCCACCAGGCTGAGAGTTCTGACATGAGAGTGTAGAACCTGACCCTGATGCTGGGACAGAAGGTTCGGATACGGAGGTAAAACCCAATGGAGCTCCAGGCATAGGTTTTTTAGAGTTGGATACCAAAACTGCAGAGGCCAATTTGGAGCCAGCAAGATTATCATCTTGGGCTTGTCTTGTTTTATCTTCAATAAAACCCGTGGAAGAAGAGGAAGAGGCGGAAAGGCATATCCTGAGAGGTTCCTCCAACTGAATGACAGGGCAGCCACTTTCCAAGCTTCTCTGTGGAAAGTCCTGGTGCACAAAATCTGTAGTTGATGATTGACATGGGATGCAAAGAGGTCTATGTGAGGACATCCCCAGACTGCTGTTATCATCCTGAATATTTTGGTGTCTAGCATCCACTCGTGTGGATCCGAAAGGTTTCTGCTCAGACTGTCTGCCAGGATGTTTTGCTTCCCTGGCAGAAACTGAGCTTGAAGATCCAGATTGCAAGCTAGAGCTGAGTTCCATAGATCCATGGCTAGTCTGCAAAGGGGGTAGGAATGAGATCCCCCTTGCTTGTTTATGTACCACATAACTGTGGTGTTGTCTGTCCATATTGGTAGTTGTCCTGGTTGTAAAAGATTCCTGAAGGCCAATAGGGCTTCCTGAACGGCTAACATTGCCTTTAAATTGATATGAAGGTGCATCTGATCCTTTGTCCAAAGGCCCTGCAAACCATTGCCCTGAAAATGTGCTCCCCAAGCATAATCCGAGGTGTCCGTGGTTAGAATCTGAGTGGCAGGAGGCAGATGGAAGGCTTTCCCTTTGTTTAGAGCACATGCCCTGGACCACCAAAGAAATTCCTTTTGAAGGCAAGGAAGGACGGAGATCAGTATGTCTAAACTGTGGCAATGCTGGGACCATACACATTTTAGGTACCACTGTATTTTTCTCATGTGTAGTCTTGCATATGGTACGAGAAGGATGCAGGAGGCCATGTAACCCAAAGCCTGCAGGAATTTCCTTGAGTTAAAGTTGCCAAGGTTTTGAAGGTTGAAGCCAGCTGCCATCTGGGTTGTGGTGTTCAGAAGTGCACCCAGAAATGTTATCTGTTGTGATGGTGTCAAATTTGACTTTTTTATGTTTACAGAGAATCCCAGGAACTTGAGGAGGTTCTGTACAAATTCTAGATGCTGGAGTAAGACATCCTTGCTGTCTGCCTGAATTAGACAATCATCCAGATAAGGGTAAATTTGAATTCCCTTGAGTCTGCAGTAAGCTACTACTGGAGCCAGGCATTTGGTGAAGACCTTGGGCGCAGTAGACAATCCAAAGGGCAGCGCAGAGAATTGAAAGTGCCTCGATCTGGCCTTGAACCTGAGGAATTTTCTGCGATCCTGCCTGATGGGAATGTGTAAATATGCCTCCTTTAAATCCAAAGTTATCATCCATGCATCTTTGGACAGCATTAGAAGTAGCTGCTGTAGAGTAAGCATCTTGAATTTTGGAATCTCTAGGAAGGTGTTCAAGACCGACAGATACAGAATGGGTCTCCATGAGTTTTGCTTCCTTGGAACTAGAAAAAGCCTTGAGTATAAACCTTTTCCCATCTCTGAAAGAGGAACCAGTTCTATGGCATTCATAGCCAAAAGAGCTTCCACCTGATTTAATGCCTCTGTCCATTGATGTTTTGGAAGGTCTGGCCATCCGCTTGGCCTTGGCAAGGTATGAAAATGGAATTTGTAACCTCTTAAAACCACATCCAAAACCCATTTGTCTTGGGTTATACGAGTCCAATTTTGATAAAAAAGAGAGAGTTTTCCTCCGAGAGGGGCTTCAAGGCAAGAAGTTCCTGTAGCCCAACAGAGGGAGTCATTGATTTTGTTTCCTTTGAGATTGTGACCTGTCCTCACCTCCCCTAGGGGTGGAAGCAGTCCACTGTCTTGGTCTATAAGCAACTTGTGTTTGAGGCGTCTATATCTACCCCTCTGAGGCCTGTCTGAAGTGGGAAAGGACCAATTTTTTGAAGGCCAATTCCTGCTAAATCTAGGTGGCTGTACTTGTAAGAAATCTTTAACTGTTTGCATGGATTTCGCCTTATCCTCCATCTTTTTAATCACTTCTTCAGCTTTTGATCCAAACAAAACATTATGCTGAACCAGAGCATCCAATAATTTAGCCTTTACTTGTTCAGGTAAATTTTGTTCCTTTAGCCATGCATGCCTTCTAATGACTGTGCCAGAGGCCGCAGCCCTACAAGAAGCCTCCAAGGCATCAAATCCACAGTGTAAACCATGCTTCCCAACCTGTTCAGTGGCATGCAATAAGTCATGTAAATTCCTTATCATCTGCACAGGCAGAGATGGCAGTATGCTTTTGTTTTAAGACAGACAAGAGAAATTGCTGGTATTTAAACATATGAAACTGACAGTTTAAAGCCCTAATGGACAAAGTAGCAGAAGTGTACACCTTTTTGCCCCATCTTTTTAAGGATCGAGAATCCTTTTCAGTAGGAATCGGATTTTTGGCAAAAGCAGCCTTAACTACCTTAGGAACCCTGTAATATCTATCAGGCTTAACAGGAGCAGGAGGAAAAGAGTCAGGAGTTAAGTTAGCCTCCGAAAAGGCATCATCCACAATATCCAAAACAGGAGGAATAGCCAGGGGTCTATGTAGGGGAAGAAGAAGAAAATCCCTCAGTCTTTTCTTGGATTCCGAATACTCCTGTCCTTCCCAATGGAAATGTTCCTTCATTTCATGCAAAGTTTCCCCAAAAGTGAAATCCTCAGGGGGAGAAGCTGAAGGAATGGATTCTTCAGCATCAGAGTCCTCATAAGGAGGGAAAGAATATTCCTGATCAGAAGAAACTGAGGAAACAGAAGCCTGATCAGAGGAATCATAATAAACATCCTGCCTTGGCCTTTTGTCTGGAGGGGGATGTGAACCCCTAATCATAGTAAGTAAATCCTCCGCCATCTTGAGTAACTGTTTCTGTGACTTGGGAGCCGGTTCAGAAAAGGCCTGTGTTGAAGTCTTTGATATTGAAGGAGTCTTTGCCTTTGTCTTTGGCTTTACTAGTAGCTGAGTAGGCCTGAAAAAGTACAGTTTTGTACCTACCATAAATGTAGATGTCCGAACTGGATAGCATCTGCAGTCATAACAACTGGGTTGTCCTGTCGTCAGGCAGCCCTTCAGTCGGCCGGATTCCAAAGTCCGGGTCCGGCTTCGGCTGATGTCGCACTTCACCCGACGTCATCTCTGCGGGTCTTCGGGTATAAAGGCATCAGCCGACGCCATTTTCTTCAGTGTTTCTTGCCCCAGATGCCAGTTGCCCTCCCTGGAAGGCTAAATTTTGGATAAATGCCAATGTTTGCAAAAGGATAGAAGGCAAACTCAGAAAATAAGCATGTATGTACATATATACAAACAAATACACCATAAGAGACTCCAACCACCAGCTAGCTATTAGGAGGGTAAATACCCTAGGAGTACCACAGAGGGAAGGAGGAGGGTAATCCTGACTGCAGATGCTATCCAGTTCGGACATCTACATTTATGGTAGGTACAAAACTGTACTATGTCCTTCATGGATGCATCTGCAGTCATAACAACTGGGTAGAATACCATAGCCAACTAAGGGGAGGAAAAATAGATTATGGTGTGGTTAGGATCCCTTGCAGTACAGCAGTGGCAAACCCCGCTCGGGATCTGGAGTACAAAGGTAAATTATAATGCTTGGCAAATGTATGCACGGAGGTCCAAGTAGCCGCCTCAATAATGTCCTTGGTTGCCACTCCTCGTAAGAAGGCTGTGGTAGTGGCTGTTGCCCTTGTAGAATGAGGCCTTATGTTCTGTGGAACTGGTTTTCCATGGAAGGAGTAACAGAATCGTATGCAATTTCCTATCCATTTGGAGATTGTCTGTTTGGAAATAGCTTTTCCTTCTCTTCCTGTTGCATAGGCTACAAAAAGCTGGTCAGTTTTTCTGTTACTTTTGTTCTGTCCAGGTAGTAGCGTAACTGTCTATGTACATCCAAGGTATGCAGCATTCTTTCCCCTCTGTTTTGAGGGTTGGGGAAGAAGGTAGGTAGGTGGATTGCCTGGTTTAAAGACACTCTGGATACCACCTTAGGCATAAATGTAGGATTAGTCCTCATGGACACTCTATCTTGGTGGAAGATTAGGAAGGGCTGTACTGCCATTAGGGCCTGAAGTTCAGACACCCTCCTTGCTGAGGTTATTGCCAGTAGGAAAGCAGTTTTCCACGATAGATGCTGTAGCTCTGCTGTTGCTGCTGGCTCAAAAGGTGCAGTGTCAGCTTTTCTAGTACAAAGTTCAAATCCCAAGCTGGCAATGGTGGTTTCCTAGGGGGTTTTACATTCTTAATCCCTCTGAGGAACTGCCTGAGTAAAGGATGTGAAAAGACAGGTGGATCAAAGCTGTATTCTGCAGAAATAGCTGATGCATGTATCTTGATGGAGGAGTAGGACAGGCCTGTATGCAGAAGTTCTGCCAAATACTCCAGAATGTTAGCCATATCTATATTTGACACATCCTTTCCTCTTTCAGCACTCCAAATGACAAATCTTTTCCATTTTCCTGCATAGTTCCTTCTTGTTGAAGGTCTGCGGGCTTCAAGGATAATGTCTTTCACCCTTTGGGAAAGTTCTGGATTAGTTGTTGCTATGTAATGTTCCATGCAGTCAGTTGCAACGCTTTTTAGGTTTGGATGCAGGATGTTGTAGTTGTTCTGAGTTAACATCAAAGGCCTCAGGGGTATTGACCACATCTTGTCCCGAGACATGCTTCTTAGCAATGGGTACCAGTGTTGTCTTGGCCAGTTTGGAGCTATCAGGATTATCGTTGGACGCTCCTCCTTGATTTTTAGTAATACCTTGTGTAGCAAAGGAAGAGGTGGGAATGCATATGCTGTCAGACCTTTCCAGCTGAAGGAGAGCGAGTCCACTTTCCATGCAAGTGGGTGGAATGTCCTTGTGCAGAATTTTTGAGCTGGTGATTGAGAGGGGAAGCGAATAGATCTATCTGTGGCATTCCCCATTTCTGTGAGATGGTCTTGAAGATGTCCGGGTGTAGCATCCATTCGTGAGCATCCGAGGTGGTTCTGCTTAACATGTCTGCTAGAGTATTCTCCTTTCCTGGTACGAATATTGCCTGTAACTGGATGTTGTAGCTGAGTGCCAGGTTCCAAAGGTCCAAGGTCATTCTGCACAGGGGGTATGAATGAGTGCCTCCCTGTTTGTTGATGTACCACATGACAGTGGTGTTGTCTGTCCTTATCATCAATTGGCCTTCTTTGAGGAATGGTCTGAAGTTTTGGATTGCCAGGTTTACTGCCAGCATTTCTTTTAGGTTGATGTGCAGGTGAAGCTGGTCCTGCATCCATAATCCTTGTACGCATTTGCCCAGCATGTGAGCCCCCCATCCTAGGTCTGAGGCGTCTGTTGTGATGGTTTGGCTTGCTTGATAGTTGTGAAAGGGTAGGCCTGGGTTTGACTGGCATGCTTGAGCCCACCATAGGAACTCCTGTTTTAGGCATGGTATTAGTGGAATTTCTGCTTCTAGGCTGTGCCTGTGTTGGGACCATAAATTCTTTAGGTACCACTGTAGTTTTCTCATATGTAGCCTGGCATGTGGAACTAAGATTATGCATGATGCCATGAAGCCCAGGGCCTGCAGAACTTTTCTTGCTGTTAGCTTGTTCCGTCTTGTTAGTGCCAAGAAGTAAAGAGGGAGTTCTTTTTGTTTTTCTGTAGTTAGGAATGTCATTTGTTTTACTGTGTCCAATTCCGCGCCCAAGAATGTCCTTGTTTGGGATGGTATCAGCCTTGACTTTTGTAAATTGACTGTGTATCCCAGAGCTTGTAGCAAGTAAATGACCCTTTGTAAATCTGTTGTCAGCTTGCTTGGGTTGTCCCCTTGTAGCAGACAGTCGTCCAGGTATGGATAAATTTGAATTCCCTGTAGTCTGCAGTGGGCGATCACTGATGCCAGGCATTTTGTGAATACTCTGGGTGCAGTAGATAAGCCAAAGGGCAATGCTGAGAATTGATAGTGCTCTGATCCTGCAAGAAATCTGAGGTATCTTCTGCAAATTGGTCGGATGGGGACGTGCAGGTATGCCTCCTTGAGATCTAGAGTTACCAGCCAACACTCCTTGCCCAGCATGGGAAGAAGCTGCTGTAGAGTCAGCATTTTGAATTTTGGGACAATGATGTATGTATTTAAGGTGGACAGGTCGAGAATAGGTCTCCAACTTTTTTCCTTTCTTGGAACTAGGAATAGTCTGGAGTAAAATCCTTTGCCTTGTTCTGTTCTTGGAACTCTTTCCACAGCTCTCATCTTTGTTAATTGCATTATCTGTTGTAGAGCTTCTGTTTTTTGATTTGGAGGCAGGTTTGGCATTCCTCTTTTGACTGGTAAAGTGTGGAAGTGGAACCGGTAAACCTTGGTCTATGGTTTGCAAAATCCACTTGTCTTTTGTGATATAGTGCCAGTTCTTTGAAAATAAGGTTAATTTTCCGCCTAATGGTGCTGCTATTTGTTCCCTGGTAGGCGGAGTTAGAATCAAGTCACTGTTGTTGTGCTGTTGTAGTGGTACTGGCTGTGTCTGTGCCTCTGTTATTACCTTGCCACTGTCGTCCTCTGTAGGCACCCCCTCTGGATTGATTTCTGCCTCTGTAACGTCTATTTCTGCCCCTTTGGGATCTTGTGGAGTCAGGAAAGGACCAGTTTTTGGCAGGCCAGTTCCTGCTAAACCTTGGGGCTGAACCTGCAAGAAATCTTTTACTGTTTGGACAGATTTTGCCTTTTCTTCCATTTTCTTCATTACCTGCTGGGCAGGCGTACCAAACAAACTGGCCTTATCCATAGGAGCATCTAATAACTTAGCTTTAACATGATCCGGTAAGACCTGTTCCTTCAGCCATGCAAGTCTTCTTATCACTGTGCCAGTCATGGCTGATCTAAATGAAGCCTCCAGTGCATCATAGCCACATTTCAGTGAATGGTTACTAACCTGTTGTATGTTATTTACCATCTCTAATACATATTTCTTATCTATAGAGTCATCAGAGGATAGCTTTTAGTTAACTGATCAAGCATAAACTCTTGGTATTGTATCATGTGAAACTGACAGTTTAAAGCTCTGGCTGAGAGAGTAGCTGAGGTGTAAACCTTTTTGCCCCATCTGTCTAAAGACCTGGCTTCCCTTTCAGAAGGAAAAGGATTTTTTGCTGTGGTCGAGGCTACTGCCTTAGGCCCCTGGGATATAGTTTCGGGGTCTGCAAGTGGGGCCTTGTATAGGTGATGATGGGTGTCTGGTACCCTGTAAAATCTATCTGGTTTGGCAGGGGCTGGAGGTAAAGAATCTGGTGCAGTGCAGACATCATTAAAAGCATCGTCCACAACAGATAGGACAGGAGGTATAGCTAAGGACCTATGTTGTGGAAGGTGCAGAAAAGTCCTAAGTCTTTTTCTGGAATCTGAGTAATCCTGTTGCTGCCATTGGAATTGTTCTCGCATGGCATGCAAGGTTTCCCCAAAGGAGAATTCTTCTGGTGGGGAAGCAGCTGGGATGGATTCTTCAGCATCTGAGTCTTCATAATTGGAGAAAGGAGCCTCTGGCTGGTCTGTAATATCTGAGTCATCGGCAGAATCATCAGAGGACCCAGGCTCTGGGGGCTCTGCTCTAGGTCTCTTCTCTGGGGGCTGCGAGGCCCTGTCTGGGTGAGATTGAGATCCCCTAATTAAGGTTATTAAATCTTCTGCCAGAGTAAGCATTTGTGCACTAGAAGTGGGCCTGGCTGAGGGGGGCTTAACAGGCACTGATTTAGTAGACTTGGCTGCTTTAGCCCTGGCAAAGGCCTTAATTGACATGGCTGCAGGAGGCCTAGCAGCACCACGTGCTGGGGTAGAGACATCCAAAGGGATGGTGTCTGATAAGTCACTAGGAACCACTGCAGTAGGTAAAATATCTGAGGTCGATTCAAGTAATGTAGCAGGAACCTCAGAAGTAGTCATAGATTCAGCTGTGCTTTGATCAGTTTTCTCGGTTTCGGCCGAAACAGAGACACTCATGTTTGCTTAACCATGGTTTCGGCCGAAACCGTGGACCGCGAGTGTCGGTCTTTTTCTTTGCGTTTTTTAACAATTTGGGAAGTCGGTGGGTCCGACGGCATAATGTACGCAAAATCAGAACCGAAAAACTGTTCAGCAAACTCCGACCGCGCCTAAGCGTTCGTCGGTTGAATGAAGCACAGGCGAACAGGCTGCTACGTCGTGGTCTGGGCCTAGACAAGGCAAACAGTAAGAGTGGAAATCTTTATGAGGTATTTGTTTCCCACAAGTTAAACAGTTATTGACTTTTTCTGACATCGGCTGAGGCAAGAAAGAGTCCCCAACGGGTACTTAGCTTTAGAAGTCTTCAAGTAGTATTCGGTAGTAGTAATCTCTGGATCCGACCGACCGGCACTTGCGAACAGCTTCTGCTTCGGGCGCCACGCGGCAAGAAAGACTGAAGAAAATGGCGTCGGCTGATGCCTTTATACCCGAAGACCCGCAGAGATGACGTCGGGTGAAGTGCGACATCAGCCGAAGCCGGACCCGGACTTTGGAATCCGGCCGACTGAAGGGCTGCCTGACGACAGGACAACCCAGTTGTTATGACTGCAGATGCATCCATGAAGGACATCCCCTTCGGAAGCCGGTACCTGCACAGTGGCTCCGGATCCATCCGAAGGAGCATTGTCCGAAGGTCCTGCAACAGAAATATTTAAAGGCCTGGTTGGCTCCTCATGAGAGTCCGTTTCGGCCGTCGGTTCTGAAATGGCCGATGACAGGGGCTGCAAAAGCGCCTCACTGACGACGGCCGAACCTGAAGCTGGCTCCGCTTGTGCGCTATCATCAGATTTGGACCTCGGAGGCCTGTCTTTATCCTTGCGACGTTTGTGAACTCCGGTAGCCGGGACCGTATCCAACGACATTTTGTAGTTAAAGCGCCTACCGAAGTAATGAAAAGCAAAATCGTACCTTCGCTTAATTGTACGTTGATTGAATCTAGCACAAAACCGGCAACTAGCTACGTCGTGGTCAGGGCCCAAGCAAGGAATACAGTAAGAATGAAAATCCTTATGAGGTATTTGCTTCCCACATGAAATACAATTATTAACTTTTTCTGACATCGGAGTGGAGCAAGAAAAAAGTTTCCCCACCGGGGTACTTAGCTTTGAGTGGAGAAGAAAGTCTTCGGACTGAAGTATAAAGAAAAATTTGTCAGGAGTCAGCCGACCGGCACTTGCGAACTGCTATCACCGCACGGCAAGAAAGACTGGAGAAGATGGCGTTGGCTTTCAGCTTTATACTCCTGGCACTCTGACGTCAGGGAGCATGGTTGAACAGCAGACGCCGGACCCAGACTTTGGGATTCTGGCTGACCGAGGGCTGCCTGCCGGCAGGGGAGAACCATACAGTCATGACTGCAACAGTGAAACATGATGAACATCTTTTAAACATTGTGTTACATTTCCACTTCATGTTTCAAAGACATTATATCTTCAAGTTTAAGTCTTGAGTGCATAACTTTTTTTGTTGCCTACATTAGGTGGGGCTTCTGATTTTAGGCTGCCACTTTCAAAGCAGAGCGCCACTCAAAGGCTCCTGCCGTCTAAGACAGCACATAAAGGATGCCTTTAAGTGGTACCAGAGATGTGAGAGGGCAAATACCATTACTCAAAGCCCACAGCAATGCATATGTTGATCATTTGTCCAGGTCTTCAGTGATGTCAGGCATGCAGCAGAAGCAAGAATTTAATAGTTCAAATGGAATCCTATGTATATGTTCCTATGACCAAGGTGTCGGCACTGACAGGTGCATAATGCTATGAGGCTGATGCCACAAGGTTCCAGGGGACTTGAAGGACATCATAATGGTATTGCTCTGCAAAGGGAGAACTGATTCAAGGATCAGAAAACAATTACAACAAACAGCATGAAGACAGCAGGTTATGACAAAGATACTGAGGGGAAAAAAAACAAACAAAATAGTTTTGTAGAAGCAAACACCCTAAAGAATAAGAACCTCGGCACTTACATATGACCAAAGGGTAATGTCAGATCAGCCAACCCAGTTCTAAAATGAGTTAACATTAGAACTTAAGAAACACAATCTACAGAATATGGTACACCTAGACTTTAGCAAAGCCTTTGACAAACTCCCACAAAGACAACTGACATGCAAGTTGAAGGAGCATAGAGTGAAGGAAACTAACAAAATGGGTGGAACAGTGGCCAAATGCCACAAATTAGAGAAGTGGTTAAAGAGACCCAGTCAACACATGCAGATATTGATAAGCAAGTTTCTGCCATCCTGGGCCCAAAGCTGTTTGGTGTTTTGTGTCAAATTTCTGACTATTAATCTGCAGAAGACAATAAGACAGGTCCAGCAAAAGGAAATGGAGGGAAGGGTAGGACTATTAAGGGAGCGGAGGACACTAGCAAAATGGAAGGAGAAATGATTACCAAACCGCAGTACAGGAAAGTGCAAGTAGATTCATCTGGGGTAAAAAAAACTCTGAGGAAAAACAGGTGGAAAAAACTTGGAGAAAAAAAAAGAAGAAAAGACTTTTGGACTAACTGGAACTATAGCCATTAAGTACCAGGGACATGTCAAAGTTGTGGCCAAACTTACTGAGATGTTAGGATGTGCCCTTGAGTGGTTAACACCAAAAGAGGGTTTATACTACCACTCTGCACGCTCTTCTGACAGGCTATAGCTGGAACACTTAAGTTCTAATACACTTAACAGACAACATACCTAACACTTTAGTCATAGGTGACTCTATAGTCAGGCACACTGATGTCCCACTCACCAGGCTGAACAAGGAGAAAATTACAGTCAGCTGCCTGTCGGGTGCCAGGATCTGCCACATAACACACGCACTCAAGTCACTCCACAACATAGGTTCATACATAGGTAGGTACTAGGCTATTGGCCCTAGGGCCTATATAAGCCTAGCCAAAAAGGTTCCCTGGCTTTCGCCACCCAAGAAAATTATTTTCCTGTGCCCCTGTCGAGCAGAGTCACAGAAGTGATCCCTGGGGTGAATTTCCTATTTCCCATACAATCATGAAGATTTTTTTTGAAGAGTGCTAATGAGGAGCTCTGTTTGACATAGATAAGTAGTCTGTGCCAGAGTATGGGAAGTCTCTGGGACAGGAATCTATCCCTCCAGCATGTTCTGTTTATTGTGGTGACAAGGTTTAGGTCCCTACATCGTTGTAGCTCGAGGGATTGGGATTTCTTTAAGTGGAGCATGTCCAACAGCTCTGGGTTTGACGTAGCTTTGTATGTTAGGCAGAGATCGCTTCTGAGTAGGAGATATGCGATGGAGTAAAGTTGGAGTTTTTTGAGATGGTCTGGGTAGGGTATCGGTTTGAGACCAGTAATCCTCTTTGTGAGGTATTTCTGTGGCCTTTCCAGTTGTTGCAGATGTCCTGTGAGGTACACACCAAAAGGGGCGCTGTACTCTATAATGGGTCTAATTAGTGATAAGTAGAAGGGAACAATGACCTCTTTTTTTCTGGATGAGAAACCTTTTGTGATGAGATGTGCCACGTAGAAGGATTTCCTGACCACTGTGGCGATGTGATTATCAAAGGAGAGACTACTGTCCATCTGTGTCCCAAGGTCTCTAATCACACTTTTGGTGTTAAGTAGACTACCACGTATGTGATAATTCATGGGTACAGAGTGTTTAGCAAAGGGGATGACAATGCACTTTTTGGCATTGCGCTTCAGGCCATGGCTTTGACACCAGGCATCTGTCTCAGTGAGGCCTTTTGTAGGATGCCCACATCGTTAGGAGTTTCGATTATGGCTCCCAGTTTGCAGTCATCTTGCAAACTTTGTTAGCCAAAGACCTTCTGTATTAGCCTGTACTTCAGAGAAGCAGATACCAAACAGGAGGGGACCCAGGACTGAACCCTGTGGTACTCCACTTGTCACTGATCTGAATTCGGATTTGGAGTCTGCTACTTTCACAGTGTAGGTTCTGTCTGTGAGCCACTTGGCAACTCATCTTGTAATATAGGGATTTATACCTAGTTTAGTGAGTTTATCTATAATTCCAGAGTGGGGGATGGTATCAAAAGCCTTGTCGAGATCTAGATAGGCTGTGTGAACCACCTTACCCTCATATATGGCTTTGGTGACTGCTTCAAAGAAGTCTATCAGGTTTAGGAGACATGATCTGCCTTTTACAAACCTGAACTGGGTGGGGACCAGAGTTTGGAGATTACCAATGTCTTTGTTTAGGAGTTCCATGATGATACGTTCCATAGCCTTGCAGACCAGGCTCATCAGGCTAATGGGGCGGTAGTTTCCGGGGTCCGTCATGGCTCCCCCTTTGTGGAGTGGGATAACTGTCGCAGTGCGCCATTCAGTGGGCACAAAGCCTGAGATGAGGCTATGATTGAACATAGTACTTAGGTGGGGTGCCAGTTTGTTCTGTAGTTCGTGTAGAACGCAGCCTGGGATATTGTCAGGTCCCATGGATGCTGTGTTCTTGGCTTTGGAGAGTGTTTTTTTTTACCTGTGCAGCCATGATTACAGGAACTTTGCATTCTTCCGGTATAGAGATGGGTTCTCTAGGGGGTGAGAGGAGAATAAAGTTAGCACTGAACCTATCTGCCAGGATGTTGGCAATATCAGTTGGGTCTGTATATTTAGTGCTATTGTGCTGTAACTCAGAGCAGATCTGAGTGTTGCCATTGAGATTCTTGACATAGCTATAGAATGCTTTCTGGTTGTCTTTAGAGTCAGTGGCAATTTTGTTTTCATAATTAGCTTTGGAGGATTTTATGAGGGATCTCAGCTTCTTACTGAGGCTGACCACGGAGCTCCTCCAGTCATGGGATTTTACTCTTTTTTTGCAACAGTTTCTTTCTTCTGTTGTAGAGTTTGTTTATGGCAGAGGACCACCAGATTGGCTTCATTTTTTTGGAAGACAGCATCTTGGTTCCGTTAGGGATAGCACGATCCATGCACTCGTGCAAGTGCTTATAAAGTGCATTTGTGTAGGATTCAGCAGTCGTACCTCTATTGTCCGTCTGCATGGGTGTCATGAAGTTTGCCACTTCTGTCTTAAGAAGTGTGAAGTTGGCTTTGAAGTTTTTTATGGTGGTTTCCCTAATGGGGGCGGGATGTGGATGTCTAGGGAGATTAGCTTGTGGTCAGATCTGACCAACGAGGAATTGACCTCTAGAGTGGAACACCGGTCACACATGTTGGTAATGACCAGGTCTAGGATATTGCTGCCTCTGTTGGGGATATGAATAAGTTGATCCACGGTGCTGGAATTTATGAATTACAGAAAATGTTGAGCAAAAGGGTTGGTACATGAGTAGTTTTCCCAGTTAATGGTGGGGTATTTGAAATCACCCATTATTAGGGTGTTAGGTTGTACCCTAATATTTTCCAGTGTATCAAGAAATGAAAAGTGGGAATCCTGGGGCATGGTAGGGGGTCTGTAGAAAGCTACAATTTGGACTGTGGTCTTGCCCAGAGTTAGTTGCACTTTGATAATCTCAGATGCATTATGCTGCGCAACTAGCCTGGAGGTGTGGATATCCTGAATGAATATGGGCACGCCTCCACCTTTAGTGCTTCGGTCCGGGTTAGGTGGCTGAAAGGTGTGGTATGAATTATAGCCTGGTAATGCAGGGGTGCTCTCTGGAGCTTTGAACCGGGTCTCTGTTACTGCACAGATGTTGATGTTCTCCATTTTAAGGAGTGCCTCGAGTGAGTGCATTTTGAGGTTTAGACTTCTAGTATTGAGTAGCATTACTTTCAGATTTTGCTTGCTTGTACCTTTTATGGTGGTGAATTTGTCATTTGAATCTTGCCTAAAAAAGGCACTATAGAGGTGGCAAGAGCCTTAGCCAGTATCCGGAATCCCAAGGGCGACAGGTAAAGGCCATCTCTGGCAAAGCATTGTGGTCTGTCGATCATGTCATCCCAGGCAGACAAATACTGTATCCCCTTAGAATGACACCAGAAGCCTAGCCAATTGTTGAAGTCAATCATTTTGTCCTTGTACTGTGGTATCATTCTGGGTGATGGCAGGATGTTACTGAGGGCTAGGGTCATACCTGCCTGGGCTACAAGATCGGAGAGCTCCTCAATGTCTCTTTTCATATAGTTCAGGGAGGTACGTCTCAGGTCATTCACACCAACATGGACAATGACAAAGCCATATTTGTACTTGTTGTGGGGTGACCCGAGTGCAAATATGACTTTGGTATTGTCCATGTTGGAGTGAGTGACTTGAGATGTACCTCCCTGGACTACATGAAAAGAGACATGGAAGAGCTCTCGGATCATGTGGCCCAGGCAGGTATGACCCTAGCCCTGAGAAGCATCCTGCCTTCGCCCAGAATGATACCACAATATAAGGACAAAATGATTGACTTCAGCAACTGGCTAAGCTTCTGGTGACATTCACAGGAGATCCAGTATCTGTCTGCCTCAGACGACATGATCGACAGACCACGACACTTTGCCAGAGATGGTCTGCACCTGTCGCCCCTGGAATTCAGGTTACTGGCTAAGGCTCTTGCCACCCCTATAGTGCCTTTTTTAGGCAAAGTTCAAAGGACAAAACCATCACCGTACCAGATACAAGTATGCAAATTGTGAAGGTACTGCTACTCAATGCTAGAAGTCTAAACCTCAAAATGCACTCTCTCGAGCACTCCTAAAAATGGAGAACACTGATATCTGTGCAGTAACCGAGACCTGGTTCAAGGCTCCAGAGAGCAACCCTGGAATACCAAGCTACAACTCTTACCACACGTTTCGGCCAGCAAACCAGGACCGAAACACTAAAGATGGAGGAGTGTCCATATTCACCAAGGATATTCACACCACCAGTCTAGTTGCCCAAAACAATGCCTCTAAAATTCTCCAGGTGCAACTAACACTAAGTAAGACTGAAATCCAAATTGTAGCTTGCTACAGATACCCCACCACGCCCAAGATTCTCACTACACCTTTCTAAACATACTGGAAAATATTAAGATACAACCAAACACCCTAACACTGGGTGATTTCAACTACCCTGCCGTTAACTGGGAAAACTACTCATGTACCAACACCTTTGCCCAACGGTTCTTGGGATTCATAAATTCCAACGCCCTGGATCAACTAATCCATAGTCCCACCAGGGGCTCCAATATCCTAGACCTGGTCATTACCAACATGGGAAATCGATGCTCCACACCTATGGTCACCCCCTCATTGGTTAGGTCTGACTATAAGCTAATCACCCTTAACATCCACATCACACCCCCACCCCCCAGTAAGGAAACCTCCATAAAAAATGTCTCCAAAGCCAACTTCATGCTACTCAAGTCAGAAGTGACAAACTTCATGACACCCATGCAGATGGGAACTGAAAGTTAGACTGCTGAATCCTATACTAAGGCACTGTACGAGCACATCCACTCATGCATGAATCATGCCAACCCAAATAGAACCAAGATGCTCTCCTCCAAAAAAAGGAAGACAATCTGGTGGTCCCCTATCATAAACAAACTTTACAACAAAAGGAAAAAACTGTTGCAGAAAAGAGGAAAATCCAGGATGCAAAAAACTCCCTTACTAGCCTCAGTAAGAACCAAAATCCAGGCTTGCCAGGAGAATCCAAATGAAGGTCAGAAACCGTAAAAAAGTTCCTTTATTCAAAACCAAAAGGAATCCAATAAGTTGAGAAGGCACAATACTCAACAAGGAATAAAACGCTCCCACAGTGCATTAATGCCAAAACAATTCATACATTTTCGACCCAAAAACAATGTCTTCATCAGAAAATAAGAAGTTATGTACTCACCATAATGTTCCATCTGAGTAGGTATCTTCATTTGTCTGCAACCTTTGGGATACGGATCCGATCTCGGATCCGAGCTGGCAAGTTCTATCACAGCACAGATCCGAGCTCCTAGCTCCTCCCCTTACCCATAATCCCCTGCCTACCCTGACTGACCTCAGATCAAGTTCGCCCCATAGCACAGCTGATAAAAATGTCCCAAAAGGAACAGATGCTAATAACCACAAGAACGATCATTTTGGTCAGGGGGAAGGAGGGGGGGATGGTTGCAGACAAATGAAGACACCTACTCAGATGGAACGTTATGGTGAGTACATAACTTCTTAATCTGAAGTAGGGACTTCATTTGTCAGCAACCTTTGGGACAGAGTCCCCAGCTACCTAAATCTTGGGTGGCCTTCATGGAAGGATATTCCGGAGCACCGCAGAGCCAAAGGACACCCTACCTCGGGAGACAACATCTATTTTACAGTGGCTGATAAAGGTGTGAGATGAAGCCCAAGTGGCTGCGGAACAAATGTCATCCAGTGGAACCCTAGCTTGAAAGGCCGCCGATGTGGCAACGGCCCTAGTAGAATGAGCATGGACTCCTTGAGGTGCAGGCCTTCCTGAGCTCTGATATGCTAAGAAAATACAACTCGAGATCCATCGAGAGAAAGAAACTTTAGAAACTGGCTTTCCGAAATTACGTTTGGCAAAGGAGATAAACAACTGATCGGATTGCCTATGATCAGCAGTTCTATGAATATAAAAACGTAGTTGTCTGTGTACGTCTAAGGAATGCAGCTTGTACTCTCCTTTGTTTTGAAAGTTGGGGAAAAACACTGGGAGACTGATGGATTGATTGATGTTCGCTTCTGAAGATACCTTAGGTAGGAAGGACGGATTGATCCTGAGGTAAACCCTATCCGGGTGAAAGACCAAATATGGTGGTTTGGCACAAAGAACTTGCAATTCCGATACTCTTTTGGCTGAAGTTATGGCCACCAAAAAGGCTGTCTTCCAAGAGAGAAATTTGAGATCAACCGTGGCTGCCGGTTCGAAAGGGGGACCAGTCAAGGCCTGTAAGACTAGGGATAAATCCCATGGAGGTACCACCTCTTTGACTGGAGGCCTAAGGAGGAAGTTACCCTTGAGGAAGGTCTTATACAGTTTGGAAGTGATAAGAGGGCCAGACTATTGCCCCACGTGATAGTATGAGATTGCTGCAAGTTGTACCTTGACTGTGGAGGAACTAGCCCCCTGGTGAAAGAGAGAGGTTAGAAAATCTAGAAGTGACGCTATCGGGGCTGTAAAAGGGTCTAAACGACGGTGTTCTGCCCAAATGGTGAAGCGTTTCCACTTACTCTGATAAACCCTCCTGGTGGAAGGCTTGTGAGCTGCTACAAGAATGGCTTTGACAGGTGATGAGATCCCGGGAGTCCTTATGAGGAGTGGAACTGGAGCAACCAAGCTGTCAGCTTGAGGTTGACCAGGTTAGGAGTCGGAAGATCGAGAGGGTGAGAAATGAGATCCGGGAGGGGATCCAGAATCCATGGTGGATACACTACGTGAGACCATAGGTAAGGGAACCACATCTGACAAGGCCAGAATGGGGCAATGAGAATCATCTTGCTCCCCAACTGCCTGGCTTTCTGCAATAATTTCAACATCAGGGGAAGAGGAGGATAAGCATAAAGCAGACCGGGAGGCCAAGCATGAACTAGAGAGTCTCTCGGGGACTCCCTCGGAGGGGGGGATCAGAGCAAAGTAATCGTTGCATTTGGTGTTTGAAGGAGAGGCAAAAAGATCGCAACAAGGTTGCCCCCATCGGGCAAATACTTGCTCTGCAACTTGAGGGTTGAGAGACCATTCGTAAGGAGTCAGGATAGTATGACTAAGCCTGTCCGCTAGAATGTTGGACCGTCCCGGAATGTGCATTGCTATGAGAAAGCGGTTGGTGGAAATCACCCATTCCCACAATCTCATGGCCTCGTGGCAAAGGGGGTAAGACCTGGTTCCCCCCTGTTTGTTGATGTACCAGACGACTGACATGTTGTCTGTCTGTACTGCAATCGTCCCTACCAGAAGAGAGTTGTGTAGTGCCTGCAACGTCAAAAGCACCGCCCTCATCTCTAGGACGTTGATATGCAAGGAGGTCTCTACGTCGTTCCACATGCCTTGGACTGTCCTGCCTGAAAAATGCCCCCCACCCCCACCCCAGGCGAGAAGCGCCCGTGGTCACTGTGTCGACTGGCGGTGGTAGTGAGAAGGGACGTCCCGTGTGGAGGTTGGGAGACTGGAGCCACCACACGAGCGACCTTCTGCAAACCTTGCTTAAGGAAATGGGATGAGACAGGGGGTTGCGAGACAGGGACCATTGTACCTGGAGGGTCCAATGCAGGACCCTCATGTTCAACCGGGCCAAAGGCAGCAGAGGGATTGCAGCCGCCAAAGATTCTAAAGCCCTCAGGACCAATTCCGCCGAAGGAGTTTGCAGTTGAAGGATGGCCTGCACGTGCAACATCAGGTTCCGAAGCCGGTCTGGAGACAAGAATGCAAGCATCTGTCTGGAATCCAGTCTCGCCCCTATAAAATCCAACACCTGTGCAGGGATCAGAGAGGATTTGGTCATGTTGATGGTTAATCCTAATAGTGGAGCCAGACTGAGGAAATAATCCCTGCATGAACAAAGTAGATGCCTTGTTGAGGCTGTAAGGAGCCAGTCGTCCAGGTATGGAAAGACCTGAATTCCCTGGAGTCTCAGGTGGGCCGCTATTATCGCTAGGACTTTGGTGAACACCCTGGGGGTTGAGGTGAGGCAGAAGGGGAGGGCCCTGAATTGAAAGTGACTGGCTCCCAGCCGGAAGCGGAGAAACCTCCTGGAACGCCTGTCCACTAGAATGTGATAGTACGCATTCTTGAGGTCTATGGAGCACATCCAGTCGTCCTCCCGCAATAAGGGGAGGACGGATTGCAACGTGACCATTCTGAACTTTTCTTTGGGTACTGCCAGGTTTAGGAGAGAGAGGTCGAGGATGGACCTCAAGTCCCCCGTCTTTTTTGGCACCAGAAAGAACCTGGACTAAAACCCTGATCCGATTTGATCTGGGGGGATGGGCTGGATGGCTCTTTTTTACAGAAGCTGCTGAATTTCTGCAGCAGCCACCTCCCTCTGACTGGGTGGTACTTCGGGGAGGCCTCTGATTCTGGGGGTTACGATAAAGGGAATTTGGTAACCTCTGGATATAATATGAAGCACCCAGCGATCCGTTGTTATGGACTCCCACATTGCTAGGTGCCTCGAAAAACGCCCCCCCCCCCCGACTGCCTCCAGAGTGGAGCAGCCGGGTAACCCCTCAGGGGTTCTGCGTGGGCCCTCTCAGAGAACGGTTCTCTGGACCCAAAATTCCTGGGACCCCCTCTGCCTCTGAGGCGGCGTCCTCCCTGTCCTCCTCTGCCACGAGAGGACTGGTTGTCCTGAGCAGACTGGGATTGATGCGATTTTCGGAACCACATCTTCTTCTGACCCTTTTGGTTCTTGGAAAAGGACCTCTGGGGCACAGAGAAGTGGACTCCAATGGCAGACAATGTCTTCCCGTCTTTCTCGCTCTGGACAAGAGTGTCGCAAACGGTTTTGCCGAACAGTGCAGAACCATCAAAAGGGGCATTCGCTAATGACGCCTTAAAGGGTTCCGAGAAGTCACAGTGATGGAGCCAGGCCTGTCTCCTCATGACAAGCCCGACTCCGCCTGCTCTAGCGGCTCCCTCCGTAGCATGAGACAACAGCCGCATACGGGTGTTAGAAATAGAGCGGAGGGTGGCCATTCGGGAGGAGTACAGATCCTTGTCTCCCTCAGACATGGACCCTGGGGGGGAAGCAGCGTATTCCTTAATTAGATCCCGCTGCATACGAATAACGTGTGCCATGTAGTTCAAGGCCCTCATAGAGAAGGTCGCTGAACTGAAGGCCAGCTTCCCAAGATGGTCCATCGCGCGAGACTCCTTGCTCAAAGGATGAACTGTGGGGCTCTCCTGAGCCAACTCTTTCTTGGTGGCTGCAGCCACCAACATGGCATCCACAGGGGGACCTCTGCTCCAGTGTGATCTCTCTGCAGGGGGGGCTCAAAATTTTGTCCAGGCGCTTGGGAATTGGCTCTACGGTGTTCGGTTCCTTCCAAGCCCTAGTGGATATGAGATCCACCAAGGGGTTGGGTGGAGGGGACACCCAAGAGGTAGATGGTCCTGCCTCAAATGCCTCAAGGAATACGGACTCATCAGAGGAAGCCTTGGGGGCAGACCACCCACCCCTGATTTTGAGCATTTCCATGATGTCTCCAAAGGAGACATCTTCGGGGGGGTGACCTAGGGGAGCCTTCCCCTTCATCTAAGTCCGAATCTTCGGTGAGACTCTCAGGGGAGTCTATGTGCCTCCTCTTGCACTTTGCCTTGTGAGGAACTTCCTCAGGGGGGCTGTCCGAGGAGTCCTCACGGGCTGCATCTTGTTCCACTGGAACTCCTAGAGGCGCTGAGGCAGGCTGCCCCGAGGGCTGGATGAGGGGAGCCAGAACCAGATGAGGAGTGCGGGAGGGAGCCGAAGTCAGGACCGGATGCCTGGAAGCACTCGACAGTGCCCTCTCCACTGCAGCGAAAGCCGAGGGGGAGCCACTCTCTGATGGATCCGAGACCCGACTCCCACTCGGATCCGAAGCGGGGATCGGACCCGGCGCCGAGAACATCGGATCCGAGGGACCAGTGTGCTCTGACCGGGACGGAGCTGAAAGCACACCAAATCCCTCGGATCCGAAGCTCGGCCTACGGCTCCGAGAGGTCAGATCCAACAAACTCGAGGGAGCTGTCGGAGCCGACGTGCCCAGCACGGTCGTTTCCGACCCACCCTCGGATCCAACGTGGCTCGGCTCCGAGCACTCCAACCCAGGAATGTGGGTCGGAGAAGGAGCAATAGGGGTGAAAAAAGGGGTCGAGCTCCCCCCCGGAGGGGGGGGGGGCAAGAGCACTCCCATCTGCATCTGGGCCTGGATGAATCTCCTCATCATCCGGTCCATGTCCGCATCTGACATGCTAAAGGTGGACCTCAAAGAGGCCACCGAGGCCGACCTGGAGTGCCGCCTCGATGACCTCGACGGGGACCGGGTCACCTCCTCCTCGGGTCCCGGGGAGAAACAAGTGGATCAGATCCAAGGAGGAGGAGACCGAGAAGACCTGGACGGAGAAGCCCTCTTGGTGGGTGGGGCCGAAGAAGAGTCCTCGGCCCGCCGCTTAAGGTGTTTCTCCCTCCGCTTCTCTTTCCTGGACTCCCTATCCTCCGGAGCCGAAGCGGGAGGTTGAGTCCCGGTCGGAGGAAGGGAGGCAGGAGTGACCGCTACAGGGGGGGGGGGGTAGACGTCACCGAAGTACCGGAGGCCGAAGCAGAGTCTGGGGGTAAAAGGCCCGCCAAAATCAGCTTCGACCTCCGATCCTTAAGTGCCCTGGGGTTGAACGCAGCACAAATCGTGCAGCCCGAAGAAAGGTGTTCAACCCCAAGGCACCTAACGCACCGAGTGTGGCCATCAGCCGGTGAAAGCTTGTGACCACACTCGGTGCATTTCGAAAAAATGGCTTTAGGGGCCTCCGACATAACTAAAGTAAAGCACACTCACTAGGCCCCTACACTCAAGACACACACGCTACGACCAGCGGGGAGGGAGGAAAAATTTAAATTAAAATTTAAGCTGAGTAAGCTAAAATAATAAGTTTTAGTGTTAAGGGTAAACCTAACACGCACACACAATCACTCAATCAGATAAAGAAAGAAAGAAAACTTTTTTCTCACAAAGTCGCCAAGAGCTCTGGAATCTAGCTGTTGCTTGAAGAGTGGCAAACTAGATCTGAGGTCAGTCAGGGTAGGCAGGGGATTATGGGTAAGGGGAGGAGCTAGAAGCTCGGATCTATGCTGTGATAGAAGTTGCCGGCTCGGATCCAAGATCGGATCCGTATCCCAAAGGTTGCTGACAAATGAAGTCCCTACTTCATATTATAAAATAACACACATCATGGTGCCCTTATACATCTGATCAATTAAACAATTGACAACGAAAGAGAAATTCAGTGTTAAAATCAATAGTTTGGTAAAAACAACCCAAATAATTTGTTGCGGTTAAAACTGTGTTAACTCAACTCCCACTGTTAAATGATTAAAAACTAAGTTGCTTTTAATAAATATTATGCCCACCTTATAAAAAACATATAAAAAGGCATATAAAAAATAAATAAATATTGAACTAGCAAGAAAATGGATTAACCAAATGTGTTACCAAAAGCCCTGCGAAAGTGACCTTCATTTGGATTCTCCTGGCAAGCCTGGATTTTGGTTTTCATTTTGTTGGTTTGCTTCCAACCCTTTTTTTTGGTTTTAGCCTCAGTAAGAAGCTGAGATCGCTCATAAAATCCTCCAAAGCTAGTTATGAAAATAAAATTGCCAAAGATTCAAAAGACAACCACAAGGAATTCTATATGTCAAGAATCTAAATGGCAATGCACAGATCTGCTCTGAGCTACAACAGAATGGCATTAAATATACTGATCCCAAGGATATTGCCAACATCCTGCCAGACCAATTCAGTGCCAACTTCACCCCCTCTCACCCCCTAAACGGCCCATTTCAATACCGGAAGATTGCCAAATTCCAGTAATAATGGCAAAAACGCACTCTCCAAAGCTAAGAATACAGCATCCTTGAGACCAGATGACATCCCGGGCTGTGTATTACATGAACAACAAAATGAACTGGCACCTCACCTAAGTGTCATGTTTAATCACAGCCTCACCTCAGGCTTTGTGCCTACTGAGTAGCACACAGCTAGCTGTTATCCCACTCCACAAGGGGGGATCCACCTTGGATCCCGGAAACTACCGCCCCATCAGTCTGATTAGCCTGATCTGCAAGGCCATGGAACACATTATCATGGAACTTATAAACAAAGACATTGGCAAACTTCAAACACTGGACCCCACCCAGTTTGGGTTCGTGAAGGGCCTATCTTGTCTCCTGAACCTGACTGACTTCTTTGAATCAGTCTCCAGAGCCGTGGACGAGGGTAAGGCGGTCCACACAGCCTATCTGGACCTCGCCAAGGCCTTTGACACCATCCCCCACTCTGGAATCATAGATAGACTTACTAAGGTGGGCATTAATCCCTATGTCATTCGATGGGTTGCCAACTGGCTTACTGACAGAAACGACACTGTAAAAGTAGCCAACTCTAAATCCAGCTCCAGACAAGTGACAAGTGGAGTACCTCAGGGTTTAGTCCTGGGACCGCTCTTGATTGGCATCTACTTCTCTGAAGTACAGGCCAACACTAACAGACTCTGGCTAACAAAGTTCACAGATGACTACAAACTGGGAGCCATTACTGAACCCCCAAATGATGTAGATACTCTACAAAAGGGCCTTACAGAAACATATGCATGGTGCCAGAGCCATGGGCTCAAGCTCAATGAAAGAAATGTATAGTTATCCCCTTTGGAAAAAAACATGTACCCGTGAATTACCACATAGGCGGCAGTACACTAAACACCAAAAGTGTGATAAGAGACTTAGGGACACAGGTGGACAGTGGTCTCACCTTCGATAACCACATTGCCACAACAGTCAGGAAATCCTTCCATGTGGCACACCTCATCACTAAGGGCTTTTCAGCCACAAAAAAGGTCATTGTCCCACTGTACTCATCCCTCATTAGACCCATTATAGAATACAACACCCCATTTGGTATGTACCTCTCAAGACATCTGTAACAACTGGAAAGGCCGCAGAAATATCTCATTAAAAGAATCATAAGCCTAAAGCAGATGCCCTACATTGACCGCCTTAAAAAACTCCAGCTATACTCTGTCGCATATCGTCTACTCAGAGGCAATCTCTGCTAAACATACAAGGCCATGTCAAACCCAGAGCTGCTGGACATGCTACACTTAAAGAAATCCCAATCCCTCATAACCACACACTCCAAGGATCTAAATCTTGTCATCACAATAAATAAAACATGCTGGAGGAATAGGTTCCTGACCCAGAGACTCCCTAGACTCTGGAAGAGACTGCCCATACATGTCAAGCAGAGCGCCTCTTTGTCCCTCTTCAAAAGGAAACTTGACGATTGGATGGGAGAAGGGAAATTCACCACAGGGATCACGTCAGTTGCCATGCTAGACAGGGGTCCAGGGAAGTAAATAGTATGGGAAGAAATAGCTAGGGAATTGTTATGGCTAGGCTTGTATAGGCCCTAGGGCTGACAGCCTAGTACCAACCTACGAACCTATGAATTCAAACTCTTTTAGAGAGTGCAGAGAAAGGATAGGACTGGAAGACAGCGATTGAAACATTTACATACTGGGGTAGTTGGGAAAAACTGGTAAGGGTGTCCTATAACACTATTTTCCAGTCTCCTGAAACATGTACCCTCAAACTGAAATGTATACAACAGAAACCAAACTTGGTTCTGACATATCTGAGATGGGGACCGTAATGTGTGACTTCAACTATGTGATTTTTTTTTTTTTTTTTTTTTTTTTTAACGATCAAGACTGCGGTATCTTGGAGAAAGACGACTTGTGTAAATAAACATACAGTGCCAGTAGATGTCTGAATGATCAGTGCTGGAATAGCCTAAGCTACATGCATTGTATCCTATATATGATATAACCAACGGCCAGCTTCCAAAACTTTAATGGCATCTTCAATTCACCCTAACCATTAATCAGCTTGAGCTGAAGTGACTAAAAGTCAGGTCTGTTCTTCGCAGCTTACATGCCAACAGACACAGGGAGGCTTAAAGCCCTGGGAAGACAAAGCTAGTAATATAAAACAAAGAGGACACACCCTGGCATAAAAACCTACAAAAATAGGGGGATGGAGGGAGCTGCTACTACAGCAGTGATCATTCAACCATCCACTGTTATGGTATGTTTACTAACTTACATATCTGTACTATGCTCTTCATATGGATCACTGCTGTAGAAGCCTAAGCTATACAGGTAGATTTCCACAGCTTACTCTGACTGGAAAGATGTATAATGACAGTCCAGAAGCCCCTGCCAAATGGTTCTAGCAAAGCTTGTCCTAGACCTGGAGAAGGAAACTAGTTTACAGGGTCAAGGGTGCACAGAGGACCAAGTTGTTTCTTTTAAAATACTTCTAGCATCCACCCCTTTCCATAAAGCAACAGATGTAGCCAATGTCTTGTTAGATTGAGCTATGACCCTGACTGTAATTGTTCAGTTGCGATGGGCAAAACAAAAAATAATAGCATGAGACAACCATTTTGAAAAAAATCTACTTTGACACTTTTTTTTTTACCTTCACAATAAATGAACCAGTGATCAGAAGTTCTGAAAGACTGTGTTCTATCAGGACAGTACCAGAGTTGTCTGTAAATATTCAGGGTATGAAATATCCTTTCTCCCTCAATTTTAGTTTCTGGAAAGGAGACGTTGAGATTGACAGCTTGGCCTAGGGTAAACTCTATCACTTTTGGCATAAATTAAGTATTAGTTCTTAACAAAACCCTGTCCTTGTGGAAAATAAGATAAGGCTGACCCAACAAGAGACCTTGCAACTCGGATGCTCTTCTTGCAGAGTTTAGAGCAAAATGTAAGACTGTTTTCATGTTAAGAACCTCAAGTCAGACTGATAAGCTGGTTCAAATGGAGCTAGAGTTAGTTTTTGTAACAAAATTCAGATCACAGGAAAGAGCCGACTGTTTTCTAGGAGGATTCTTATGCAACACTCCTTTAAAAAAAATCACATTAGAATGCATTGAAAGAGGGAGATCCACCAGCATATATTTAGAAAAGGCAGACAAATGAACCTTTACTGAAGAACAGTCAAAAGATAGTAACTCACACAAATACTGTAGAACCAGAGAAACACTATCTCTGAATGGGTGCTGGTCCTTTTGATGTCACCAACTAGAACACCTTTTCCACTTACTAGTATACGACTTTCTCGTAGTAGCCTTTCTTACCTCCAGTAATACCTGCTACATGACAGAAAAAGAGGTGCCTAAAAGGTATTTAAAATTTATTATCCAGGCAGTCAGATGAAGTTGATTGGGGATGGGATGTATCAAACATTCCTGACCTTGTGTGTGAGTATATCTAGACTGTGAGGAAGCTTGTGGTAATTGTCCTTGGAAATTTTCCAAAAGAAGGAAACAGCTGCTTCCCGGAGCAGAAAGAAGTCATCACAATTATCTTTGGGGAATTCTTCCAAATCTTCAGAATGAGCCTGGATATTAGTAGAAAGGGTGGAAAAGCATAGAGGAACAGTTGTTCAAGGAAAATAAAATTCAACTGTCCTGCTTCCTACATGGAGTCCTACAGCAGAATGTTGCCAACCGATTGTTGTGAGCAGAGGCAAACAGATCTATTTGAAGAGTGCCCCACAGCTGTATCTATTTTGGAAGACTCCCTGATTCAGTTTCCATTTTTGTGGGTCTGTCCTGGTCAGCTTATTGGCCACACAGTTTTGTTCTGATGGTATGCAAGATGCCTGAAGAGTGAGACTGTACTGAAACGCTATATCCCAGGTTACCATGGTTAGTCTGCACAGAGAGCAAGCTCTGGTCCACCCCTTGCTTATGTATCACATTACTGTAATGCTTTCTATAAATATCTGAGGAGGACCTATTGACCACAGACGGTTGAGAGAATTTACAGCATTTATCAGAGCTAACATCTCCTTTATGTTTGTGTGTTCAGGTCTTTTTGTTCCACAGACCTTGCACTTTTATCCTCATGGAAACTGCTCTGCAAGCAAACTTTGAGGCATCTGACAGACAATGTTAAAGCAGGGAGGGAGAATGGGATACCCTTACTCTGAAAAATTTGGTGCGTCAACCACAAAACCTCCCCTTTCACAAATTCCAAAACTAGAACCAGAATTATCAGGGAAATGTGATTCCAGGATCACACAGACTTCAGGTGCCATTGGATTTTTCTCATGTAGAGTGTTGCAAGAGGTATCATTATTATTATAGTTGATATGAGACCCAGAATCTTGAGAAATGTCATTGCTGAGACTGTAAACTGAGTGGAACAACTCCAAGAATATATCTAAATACAGATTTAGTTTCTCTGTGGAAGAAAAGCTCTCTGAAGTGTCCATATGAAAAGGAGTCAAACACAACTTTAAATTCTCATGGAATCCCAGCCTGTATAGGAGATCCCTTGTCCAACTAAGGATTTCTGACACTTCGAGAAAGTCTCTGCAAAGTAAGCAAGTTATACAAATAAATAAAAACATTAACATTGTGCAGTCTTGCAGGAGGCTATCACTGGACTTCTCAGCATTAGACAGACCAAAGAGTAAGGAAGAGAACAGATAAGGAAGAGAAAAAGAAGCTGCATCTTACCATAACGTTCCATCTGTATTGTTGATCCTCATTCGGTCATTACGCATGGGTATCGGTTCCGACCTCGGAACCGAGCCGGCTATTTTCCAAGCTCACGTCAGCTTCAAACTCTCGAGCTAAACTCTTACCCACAATCCCCCTCTCCCCGTTACCTCAGCTTAAGTTTGCAGGTCAAAGAAGGTAGAAGTTACCTCTGGTCAAATAACCTAAGAGAACTGGATGGTGAGATCCACTAGAAACCACAGGGGGGGGGGAAGGAGGGAGGGTCGTAATGACTGAACGAGGGATCAACAATACAGATGGAACATTATCGTAAGACATAACTTCTTTATCTAATATTGTTAATCCTCGTTCATTCCTTATGCATGGGACAGAGTCCCCAGCTACCTCAATTCCTGGGAGGCTCTCATGGAAAGACATTCCTGAGCACCACAGACCCGAAAGATGCTCTTCCCCTGGAGGCCAAATCCAATTTGTAATGATTGATGAAGGTATGAGGCGTAGCCCAAGTTGCAGCTGCACAGATGTCATGTAAAGAAGCTCTGGCATGGAAGGCAGCAGAAGTTGCCACCGACCTTGTTGAATGAGCTTTCATGGTAGTAGACAACGAGATATTACGTTGTGTATAAATGAAGGTCACACAGTCCTTCAACCATCTAGCTAATGTGACCTTAGCAACAGCAGATCCTAATCTAGGTCCAGAAAAGGCCAAAAATAACTGGTCAGATTTACAAAAGGGTTTAGTACTGTTTAAGTAAAAACAGATTTGCCTGTGGATATCTAGGGTATGTAGGCAATACTCTCCTCTGTTTGAATGATTGGGAAAGAAAACTGGCAATTCAATGGCTTGATTAATGGACATTTCAGAGATCACTTTAGGCAGAAATGACAGATTAGTTCTCAGAGACACTCTATCTCTATGAAAAATTAAGTATGGACTCTTGATACATAAAGCTTGAAGCTCAGAAATACGCCTGGCAGAAGTAATGGTGACCAAAAACAAGATTTTCCATGACAAATACTTGAGGTCGCAAGACGAGGCTGGTTCGAAAGGTGACACTGTCAGAGCTTGTAGAACTAATGATAAATCCCATGTTTGAATAGGTTCTCTAAAAGGTGACTTCAGATGATTCACACCTTTTATGAAGGTCTTGCACAATTTATGGGACATAAGAGAAGAATCTTGGACACCCTCATGAAAATTAGAAATTGCAGCCAAATGAACTCTAATGGTACAGGTCGATAGACCCGATTGAAAAAGGTCGGCCAGATACTCTAGTATTATCAACACTGGTGCTGAAAAGAGGTCTACTTGTTTATCGTTCAATCAACAGGTAAATCTTTTCCACTTGCTCAGATAAGTAATTCTAGTGGAAGACTTATGAGAAGCAATGAGAATATCACGTACTGGTAAAGAAAGATCAGTCTGCCTGGCAATCAAGGGAATTGGAGTAGCCAAGCCATGAGCTTCTGGCTGTTCAAGATGGGATGAATCAGGTTCTGTGGATGTGAGATCAACTCCGGGGTTGGATGGAGAATCCATGGTCGATCTAGTAGGTGAGGCCAACGGAAGGGGAACCAAATCTGTCGAGGCCAATTTGGTGCTATGAGGATCACCTTGCTCTTCAACCGATGGGCTTTCTTCAAAAACTGGGGAATGAGGGGAAAGGGTGGAAATGCGTAAAGAAGACCCAAGGGCCAATCATGGACTAGAGTGTCCCTGGGCGACTGTTCCAGAGGGGGAATCAGAGCAAAGTAGTTGCTGCATTTGTAGTTGGTCGGGGATGCAAAGAGGAAGCAGCAAGCTTGGCCCCAGCGGTGGAAGATCTCTGCCGCTATCAAGAGATTCAGGGACCACTCGTGAGGTTGAAGAATGCACCTGCTGAGTCTGTCTGCTACAATGCTGGAACTCCCGGGAATGTGCGTTGCTAAAAGAAAATGGCTGGTAGCCATTGCCCATTGCCATATTCTCATGGCCTCTTGACAAAAAGGGTAAGATTTGGTTCCACCTTGCTTGTTGATGTACCAGACCACCTCCATGTTGTCTGATTGAATCACAATTGTCCCAGATGCAGCAGGGGATGGAATGCTTGTAACGCCAGAAGCACCGTCCTCAGCTCTAGAACATTTATGTGCAGATGGGCCTCCAGTTCGGACCAAGTGCCTTGGACTGTCTGTCCCTGACATAGCCCCCCCCCCGAACCCATCAGGGAGGCGTTCGTGGTCACTGTGGCCTTGGGTTGCTGGGGGGAGAACGGGCGAGGCCATTGTGAGAGATTGTGTGTCATCCACCAATTTAAATCCTGGTTGCACCTGTGGGTTACTCGAATCATGGCTGAAAGAGGATGCTGAAAAGGATACCATTGGGTGAGCAGTAGCCATTGTAGAAGCCTCATGTGAAACCTGGCCAGGAGAACAATGGTGATGGAGGCTGCCATGGAACCCAACAGCTGTAGAACCGAGTGAGCCATGGATTTTTCTTTTGAAAGGATTGGAAGTAGCTGTTGCTTTATCCTTAGAATTCTGTGCTGTGGAATAGCAGCACTGCAGTTTATTGCGTCCAAGATAACCCCTATGAATTCTGACGACTGAGATGGGGTGAGATTGGATTTTTGCCAGTTTATGGTTATGCCTAGCTTTTGAACAGCGAGGAGAGAGTATGCCAGGGCAGTTTTCAGTAGATGTCTGGTGGGGGAAGAAATGAGCCAGTCGTCTATGTATGGAAACACTTGGAATCCTTGAAGTCGCAAGTGAGCTGTGACAACTGCCATGCACTTTGTGAACACTCTGGAGGCTGTAGAGAGTCCGAAGGGCAGTACTCTGAACTGGTAGTGACTGGCTCCCGCACGGAAGCACAGAAATCTTCTTGATGGCCTGTCCACCTTTATGTGGTAGTACACATCTTGAAGATCTATAGAGCACATCCAATCGTCTTTTTCCAAAAGCGGGAGGATAGACTGTACTGTGACCATCCAGAATTTTTGTACTCTCACAAACTTGTTCAATACACTGACATCCAAAACTGGTCTCCAGTCCCCGGTTTTCTTTGGCACCAAAAATAGTCGAGTAGAATCCGGATCCTATCTGGTCTGGACGGACGTTTTGGATGACTCGCTTTCTTAGCAGCTTTTCTATTTCTAGTGCTGCTTCTTCCCTTTGACTGGGTGAAACGTCGGGAAGATGTTTTGAAGGGACGGGACAAAGATCGAAGGGGGTATGAAAACGTCTGGTTATAATCCTTTGTACCCAAGAATCGGTGGTAATGGTTAGCCAGGCAGAAGGGTACAAGGAGAAACGTCCCCCAACCACCTCCAGAGAAAAGGAGTTGGGCCGCTCTTCAGGAGCGCTGGTAGGACTGACCAGGGAAAGAATCCCTGGAACCCTGGTTACATGGACCCCCTCTGCCTCGAAAGGAGCGTCTTCCCTGTGAGTTTTCCCCTCTGCCTCTGGGAGAGAACTCGGCCTGTGTGTCACAGAAAAGACCCTGAGATTTCTTGAACCATATCTTCCCATTCTTTTGGTTTCGGGAGAAAACACGTTGAGGGGAAGAATAATGGACACCTACGGCAGAAAGGGTCTTACCGTCCTGTTCAAATCTGGCCAATGTGCTTTTAACTTTGGGCCCAAACAACGAGGAGGCCTCAATGGGGGCATTAAGAAAAGAAGACTTAAAAAGGTTCCGCAAAGTTGCACAAACACATCCAGGCATGTCGTCTCAAGACCGCAGCTGAACCCACTGCTCCTTCTGATGCGTGAGATATCAGTCACATAGAGGAGTTTGATATAGATTCAATGGTGGCCAGCTGAGAGGCCACTTTGCCACGGACCTCATCAGATACGGCACCAGCCAAGATTTCAGAGAGCTCAGAAATGAGATCCCTTTGAAGCCTGGTAAAATGTGCCATATAATTCAGGGACCTGATAGCAAAGGTCGCTGAAGCAAAGGTGCGCTTCCCTATCCTGTCCAGGGCTTGGGACTCTTTGTTAGGCGGATGGACAGTCTGGCTTTTTTCATTGCGACCGCCACCACCAAAGCATTCACAGGAAGACCTCTGAACCAATTGGGATCTGAAGCAAGAGGGGACAAGACCTTATCTGGCCTCCAGGGAATAGCTTTGATGGTATCAGTAGCCTTCCAAGCACGGTGCACGATGAGCCGTACAAGTTCGTCGGCAGGTGGAGTAACCCAGGAGGTAGGGGGCCGGGCGCGAAAAGCCTTCAGGAGCACAGATTCTTCAGAGGTCGGATTAGAGGACTGCCAGTCACCTCTCTGTTTCAGGATTTCAAGGATATCACCAAGGGATAGCTCAGAGGGTGACTGAGGGGATCTTTCCCCCTCACTGAAATCTGTGTTTCTGTGAGGGACTCCTCTGTGGAGTCCATGTGCTTCCTCTTACACAAACTTTTCTGGTGGACCTCCTCAACGGCAGAAGCTGGAGAAGACAGCGGAAAAGGGGATTCCTGAGGAAATATGCCCTGCGGCCCTTGCATCCGGTGTCCGCTAGGTGCAACTTGTGAAACCAGTGTACCAGAGGAGGGCAGAGGTATTAGACAGTCCGGTATCGCCAGCAGCAGCGAAAGCCTTCTCCATCAGTTGGAATGCTGGTCCACCCAAAGAGGAGTGCATGTCTAGGACAGGGGTCACCCCTCCCCTAAGTGGCTCAGCCTGCCAACCCGGAGTCCCTGGATGGCTATGGAGCAGCAAACTATATGTGTCACAACTGACATCCTGGGTCGTAGCAAAACTTTCCTGCCACAAAGACAACTGCGGTTCCTTAGTGAGATCCATAAAGGGGACCGCAGAAGGGGAAGACTGTGCTATATCCATGGACTTCAAAGGCAATGAAGGAGGAGAATAAGGAGTCTTTGGAGATGGGTGATCACCTCCCAAGGAAGGATAGTTCCTGAGGGGTGGGATACCTCTGGCCAAGAGTACCTGGTCCACAAGACACAACACACCATGTTCGGAAAGGCTTCTAGTGGACCTCACGGAGACTGAGGGAGAAACAGGCCTGTCCACAGAAAAGGCAGACTCAGTGCCCATCTCGGACAATGGTGCAGAGAGAGACTGGACTACTGTTGTCTGCACAGGAGAAGTCATCAGTGCCAAGGTCATGGTCTGCACCGACACAGGGATCGGTGTCGAAGTAGTTGTTGGTGCCGAAGCTGGAACCGACAAAACTGGAGTGAACAATAAAGGTGTCGGTTCTGAGGAAGATCTCTGAGCCAACGCGGTCAAGGTCTGCGCCGACTGAAAGGTCGGTGCTGATACAGTGGTAATAGTCTGAACTGAGGAGCCTCTCGGTGCCGATATAGTGAAGGCTGCAGGAGAAGATGGAGCCAAAAGCCTTGGTGTCGAAGGTCTAGGCACCGAAAGCACTGGGGCTGACTGAGTGAGCTACGGAGCCGAAACTTTAGCCTTTTTAGGTTTGGGTTGGCGGGAGTCCCCAGCCGGGGACGAAGGCAAAGATTTAGCCTTAGTAGGAACATCCAAGGTTTTCTTATGGGCTCTAGGAGGGGTTGAGGCCTTCGACCCAGAAATAGCCTCTGAAAAGGGAAATTTTAGAAGTCCTTTCAGTAACAGCTTGTTTTTCCTTTCCAACAAGGTTCTGTTAGAAAAGTTCTCACAAATAGTACAGGGTGGGTCAAGAGACAAATGGGAAGCTCCCAAACAATAAACACACAAAGAGTGTGCATCAGAAGTAGGCAACTTGTGTCCACAATCAGAACACTGCTTAAATCCCAGACTACCTTTCTTATCTGCCATGACAGCAAATTAATTAATAGAAAAGGTACCAGCAATAGTAGAAGAGAGTACCCGAAGGTATGAGAGAAAAAGGAAAAGGATTACCAACATTGGTAAAGAGAGAATACCTTGTGGTAAAAGTGGTAAAGAAAGAAGCAGAGAAACCTGAAGAAATTATGTATGCTAGATGCGATAGGGTAAGAGACAATAAAATATGAACTTTTCTGACAGAAAAGTAATCTGTAAAACTATTAAACAACAAATGACTGTAGTTAGCTCAAAAGAAGTAGCTTGACAGGACCGAATGGCAACGCGGGCAAACAAAATCTGAGGTAAGGGGGAGAGGGGGGTTGTGGGTAAGAGTTTAGCTCGAGAGTCTGAAGCTGACGTGAGCTTGGAAAATGGCCGGCTCGGTTCCGAGGTCGGAACCGATACCCATGCGTAAGGATTGAACGAGGATTAACAATATCAGATCAGATATGATCCCAACACAGAAAACCTTAAGAAATGTTTGAAATTTGTATGTATAGGAATAGCATATTATGAAACTTTTAAATCTAAGGTAATTAAAAAGTCAAATGGGGAATAAGAGGCAACAAGTTGCGTAGAGACAGCATTTTGAACTTGGGTACTATCACAAACAGATTCAGAAAGGAAAGATCTAGAACTGATCACCAAAAATCTTCTTTCTTTGGCACTAGACTACAATTCTTCCCTTAAATAAGATGGAGGGTGGCTTCTATCACACTCGAGCAATATGCTGAATGACATGAGAGAAAAGGAGAGCCTGGTCTGGTAGGTGAGGAGAAATCCCTCAAAAAGTAGGGAGAAACTCTCATTGCCATCTGTATCCTTGATTGAATACTCTCAGAACACATCTATCTGAAACTGCTGTCAAAGAAAGAAATAGAGGTTCAGACTTTCTGAAAGGATTAAGGGGATGCCAAGGGTAGGAGGAGGTTGGAAGTACTTCATATAGTCATTCAGACTTGTAAGACTGTTCTTTGTTCTTGGGGTTCCTGCTTTCGTTTTGGAACCTCCTGCCATTGCTTTTTATAAGATCATGGAAAGTTACTAGGCTAATGGCTCTAGGACACTTACTAGCCCAGCCAAGTTCTACCCTTATTTCCACGATCAGCACCTACTGCCCCTGTCCAAGAGGGACAAAGGTGGAACCCCCGGGATGAATTTACAGTTACCCATCCAATCATCCAGATTGCTTTTGAAGAGGACCAATGAGGTGCTCTGTTTGACATGAAGTGGGAGTCTGTTCCAAAGTTGTGGATGAAGTGGGAGTCTGTTCCAAAGGTGTGGTAACTTCTGGGAGACAAATCTGTCCCTCCAGGAGGTTCTATTAATGTCACATACCAGCTTAAATTCTTTAGAGCAAATAACCCATGTACCACTTGACTTGCGATATGCAACACTTCCAATAAAGCAGGGTCAGAGATTGCCTTGTATGCAAGGCAGAGATTGCCTTGGAGTAGTCTGCATGAAACAGAATAAAGTTTTTAAATGTCTCCTTTACCATCAACTTACTGGGATTGTTTATTTTGCTTAAAAAAAAAAAGCTGTGGAGGGAACATTTAATCCCTTAGCAAACTTTGTAGATGGAAGGCTGGAAAATCAGACACATCCCTTGAATCAGCTTTCCTTTCTCATCACAACCTGTAATGGCCACTGAAGTAGAAAGTTACAGCCAGGCAAACAGTGTAACAGTTACAGTGGCTACGCCCAGGAAATGGCTTCAACAGAATCATATGCACATTTCAAACAGTGGATAGTCACTTGAGACACAGAAGCAACCCAGTTACAGCAAACTGATGTCTCATCAAAAGAGGAAACAAATGCCAAAATATTCCTCATATTCTCACAAGTAGCAAATGAACTTCAACATATGAACCTGACAGCTGAGAATTCTAAAAACAACTGTAGAAGAATACACTTTTTTCTCAAATCTATAAAAAAGCCCTCCAATTCTTGTCAGAAGTAGTGGGACTAGTATTAATCAGATGTTTAGCAGCAGCTGGATTTACAAAAAATACAGCTGCTGGGTCTGATCTAGGACGAAAGCATAAAACCTTTGAAAAAAAACTGAAACTCTTTATATAATGTATCTGCATTTTTTTTGGGGGGGGGGGGGCAGCAGACTGTCAGGGAAGTTGCAGGCTGTGAAAAAACATCCTCCAAAGTAGACAGAACAGGAGGAATAGGACTAGGTTCTGAAAATTCCATTAAAAAATCATTAATACTACCCGAGGAATGGAAGAACATTACTGTTTTCTCACTGAGACAATGGACTCATTCTGGAAAGTTTCAGAGAAACAGAATCCTTCAAAAGTACTGGCTGAAGCCACACACCTCAAAAACTGAATAAGAAATCCATCACATAGTCTGCTCTTTCACAGTTATTTTGAGGTTCAAACACTTGAATATTTTCCTAAATGAAAAATCCCTTTTCATCCGTTAAAGTACAGCAAAATGCAGCTTCCCAGCCCCCAACAGTTAAACAGCACAACTTTTACCACAGAAAAAAATAGTTTTAGTTTTGACGACTTCTTATCACAAAAATCAGTAAGTAATGCTCCCATTTACAACTGATCAAAAGTCACATGACAGCCACTAAACACTCTTTTCATACCTTTAATGTTTTTTCTTTAATTTTTTTTATTTTACAGAAAAATTAAGTTTTCAGCCATAAAAAGTTAAGTGAAGCCCCCCCCCACCGAAAACAATGGAACAGCATTAGCAGACTGTCGATTCTTGAAAGCTTACAGAGCAAAGCTCTGTTTGGCAAGTGGAAAACTCTGAAGGGCTTGGCACCCAAACCTGATTTTTTGTCAGCTCAGCTCAAGCCGACTAATAAACTGGGCAAGTAGAAAAGTACAGTTTTGTACCTACCATAAATGTAGATGTTCGAGGATCCCCATTGCTGCAGTCCTTACTATTGGGTATAGTCCGCGTCCAGTCGGCCCGAATACCAGAGTATAAGGCTGACGTCGGTCAGGGCGCATTAGACTGACGTCAGTACGTCAGGGTACTAATGCGCATGACCGACGTCATATCCTCAGTCTTTTCTTGCCCCAGATGTCAGAAGACCCTAAAAAGACAAGGCCCAAAATACCTGCACCAAAAATATGTACAATATATACAAGAATATATACAAAAACATAAGCATGTAACCTCACCTACACAACCACCCCTAAACACAGAGGGAAGGAGGGAGGGTAAATTGGACTGCAGCAATGGGGATCCTCGAACATCTACATTTATGGTAGGTACAAAACTGTACTATGTTCTTCGTCACTCATTGCTGCATTCCTTACTATTGGGTAGAATCCCAAAGCAGAGGTAAGGGAGGCTGGCAAATCATAAAGAAGCAGGAGCTGACAACATGCCTTGCAAGACAGCTGTGGCAAAACCAGCCCTAGACTTAGAGTAGATAGGAAGGTGATAATGCTTAGAGAAAGTATGCACTGAACTCCAAGTAGCTGCTTCCAAAATATCCTTAGTTGCCACCCCTTAGAAATGCTGTTGAAGTGGCAGTAGCCCTAGTGGAATGAGGCCTAATCCCAGCTGGAATCTCCTTGCCATGATGGGAATAACAAAATGCAATGCAAAAGCCAATCCACCTAGAAATAGTTTGTTTTGACACAGGCTTACCCTGTGAACTCAAAGCAAAAGAAACAAACAACTGCTGAGACTGCCTGAAATCCTTAGTCCTGCTTAAATAATAACGCAATTGCCTGTGTACATCTAAAGTGTGCAAAATCTTTTCCCCTTTATTTTGGGGGTCTGCATAAAAGTAGGCAAATGAATAGTTTGGTTTAAAGCCACACTAGAAACCACCTTAGGCATAAAGGAAGGATTAGTACGTAATGATACCCTATCCTTATGGAAAATCAAAATGGCTCTACTGCCATAAGGGCCTGCAACTCAGACACCCTTCTTGCAGAAGTAATAGCCAACAGAAAAGCAGTCTTCCATGACAAGTATTTCAATTCAGCAGTAGCCGCAGGCTCAAAAGGTTGTAGAGTAAGTTTTTCCAACACAAAATTGAGATCCCAAGCAGGAGAAGGAGCTTTCATGGGGGTCTTATATTCTTTGCCCTCTAAGAAACTGCTTGAACAAAGGATGCAAAACAATGGTGGGTCACAATCATAGTGAGCTGAAATTGCTGCAGCATGAATCTTAATGGAAGAGAAGGACAAACCTTTGTCCAATAACTCAGTAAGATATTGAAGAGCCACACTCAAATTAGGCTCAGAAACCTGCAAATTCTTTGCTGTACTCCAAAATAAAAATCTCTTCCATTTTTCTGCGTACACTTTCCTTGTACTAGGTCTTCTAGCTTCCATAATCACATTAAGAACTTGTTGAGGAAGTTGAGACCTGCTGTGTTTCAACACAGAATATGCCAGGCTGTTAGATGAAGACAGTGAAGCTTGACATTGAGCAGATGACCAACCTTCTGAGATAACAGATGAGGAATCAGAGGTAAAGGCCAAGGAGGCTCCCTTACTAGACTCCGTAGTAGTGGGTACCAGTGTTGCCGAGGCCAATCTGGAGCTATCAAAATCATCCTTGGCCTGTCTTGTCTGACCTTTAATAGTACCTTTGGAAGAAGAGGCAGAGGAGGAAAGGCATACACATGAAGGTTTTTCCAACTGAAAGACAGAGCATCCACTTTCCAAGCTGTGTGATGAAACCCCTTTGTGCAATACTGTGGCAGCTGGTGGTTTAGTGGAGAAGCGAACAGATCTATGTCTGGAGTTCCCCATGACACTGTCAATTTTTGAAATACATGAAGATCCAGTTTCCACTCGTGGGGATCCATGATATGTCTGCTTAACACATCTGCTAAGGAGTTCTGTGCTCCCGGCAGAAACCTTGCCTGAAGAGTTAGTTGCAAGCTTAGCGCAATCTCCCATAAAATCATTGCTTGCCTGCATAGCGGATAAGAATGTGTTCCCCCTTGCTTGTTGATGTACCACATGACAGTTGTGTTGTCTGTTAGAATCAACACCTGCCCTGGAAGAAGTAACTCCTTGAAAGCCATTAATGCAAACTGGACTGCTAACATCTCCTTCATGTTGATATGTAGATGCTGTAGTCTGGCAGGCCACTTGTCTTGTATCCACTTTCCATTTAGATGAGCTCCCCAAGCAATGTCCGAGGCATCTGTCGTTAAAATCTGACTCGCCTCTGGCCGGGTCACAGAGAGTCCCTTGTTTAGGTGACATTCCTGAGCCCACCACAAAAATTCTTTTTGAAGGCAAGGTATTATTTGAATGACAGTGTCCAAATCCTGGCAGTGCTGTGTCCATACGCTTTTGAGATACCATTGTAACTTCCTCATATGCAGTTTGGCATTGGGAAGCACCAGAATACAAGATGCCATGAACCCTAATGCTTGAAGGACTGTCCTTGCAGTCAGCACGGACTGATGAGATAGTTGATGGAAGTAAAGTGACAGACTCTTTTGTTTGTCCGGGGTTAAAAAGGCCATCTGGGCTGCTGTATTCAGTCTCACACCCAGAAAGCACATGTCTTGAGAGGGTACTAGACTGGACTTTATTTCGTTCACAGAATACCCTAGGCATCTTAGCACTGCTATAACATATTCCAGATGCTGTAGAAGGTCTTCCTTTTCTTGAGCCAGAATCAGGCAGTCGTCCAAGTAAGGATAGATTTGAATTCCTTGAAGCCTGAAGTAAGCTATCACTGGAGCCAGAACCTTTGTGAATACTCTGGGCAGTAGATAAGCCAAAGGGCAATGCAGAGAACTGATAATGAGAATTTCCAGCTCGAAACCGCAGATACTTCCTGCAACTTAGCCTTATAGGCACATGAAGGTAAGCTTCCTTGAGATCTAAAGTTACCATCCAGTGATCTTTGCCCAGCAGAGGTAAAAGCTGTTGTAACGTCAACATCTTGAACTTGGGAATGTCCAGAAAAGTGTTGAGGAGAGATAAATCCAAAATTGGTCTCCACGTGTTCCCCTTCTTTGGTACTAGGAACAGGCGAGAATAAAATCCTAGGCCCCTTTCTGATACAGGGACTGGCTGAATGGCCCCATCTGGAGTAACTGAGAAACTTGCTTGTGAGCCTCCTTTCTTTGTGGAGGAGGAACGTCTGGCATGCCTTTGAAAGGGGGCATTGTATGGAAATAAAATCTGTAACCGTGGTGAATGATATCCAACACCCATTTGTCTTGAGTAATTAAATCCCAATTTTCTTTGAAAAGAGACAGTCTTCCTCCCAAAGGAGCTGCCAGACGAGAATCTACTGGCAGCTGAAAAGACAGGTCATTGGGTCTGCTTACGAAAGGACTGACCCCTGCCCTCACCGGAAGTCTGAGCAGGTGAACTCCCTGTTCTAGGCCTAAAAGAACCTTGAGCCCTGCCCCTACCACGTCTAGACCTACCCCTAGACTGGGAATCATAAGCAGGATATGTCCACCCCTTAGCAGGCCAATTTCTACTAAACTTGGAGGCTGCACCTGCAAAAAATCCTTAACAGTTTGCATAGACTTAGCTTTGTCCTCCATTTTCTTTAAAACTGCTTCCACAGGCGATCCAAACAACACATCAGACTGTAAAGGAGCATCCAAAATCCTTGTCTTAACATGCTCAGCTAAATTCTGATCCTTCAACCAGGCATGCCTGCGAAGAACAGAACTAGTAGCAGCCACCCTCGAGGAGGCCTGTACAGCATCAAAACCACATTGCAAAGAATGCTTACCCACTTGTTCAGACACATGAACCAAATCCAGCAACTCTTTACACTCAATACCTTCCGCCAAAGCATCCACCTTAGATTTTGGAGATAATTCTGATATTTTAGCATGTGAAACTGACAATTCAACGCTCTCATGGCTAGAGTGGAAGAAGTATACACTTTCTTTCCCCACCGATCCAAAGCCCTTGCCTCTTTATCAGTGGGAACAGGATTTTTAACCACAGAAGCCTTAACACCTTTAGGCCCTTGAGAAATAGTTTCTGGGTCCGCCCTAGGACTCTTAAACAAATACTTATGAGCTTGGGCACCCTATAATACCTATCAGGCTTAACAGGAGCAGGAGGCAAAGAGTCAGGGTTCAGGGAAGCCTCTGCAAAACATCTTCCACCACATTCAACACAGGAGGAATAGCTAAGGGCCTATGCTGGGGTAAAACAAGAATTCCCTAAGCCTTTTCCTGGAATCAGAGTAATCCTGGCCTTCCCATTTAAAGTGCTCCCTCATGGAATGCAGAGTCTCTGAAAATGAGAAATCCTCAGGAGGAGAAGCTGTAGGAGTGGAATCATCCACATCAGAATCAGAATAAGTAGGATACTCCTGCAAGTCTTCCAGAAGACTCTGAAGCCTCTGAACACTGTTCAAAACTATCAAACTCGGTTCCACCCTAGGCCTCTTATCAGGCGGGGCATAGAACCTCTAATCAAAGTAATCAAATCTTCTGCCATTTTAGGCATATGTTTCTTAGGTACAGAACCCGAAATGCTAGGAGCAGCCCCCACTGAAACTGAAGTAGGCCTACCTCTCAAAGAAGTTTTGGCAACAGAAGGAGAGGCTCTAACTACCTTGGGAAGAGAGGGAAGAACAGTTACCTGAGAAGCCCCCTCAGCCTGGCCTACCTCCTGAGAAGGCACATCCTGTAACAGTAAAGTTTCTGCCTGAGACTCCATGGAAACTCCTGGCAAAACCTCTGGCTCCACTGAGCCTTCTAAAGAACCGACGTCCGGGACTGCCGGTCCATCAACCCTAGGCTTCGCTGTTTTGTCCTTGCGCTTCTTGGACGAAGCGGGCCGTGCGAGCATCCGACGGCATTTTATAATTGCAACGCTTCCCAAACACTAACCTGGCACAGTCTAACCTCCTCTTAATAGTGCGTTTGTTAAACCTAGCACAAGAGCGGCAACCAACAACGTCGTGCTCAGGCCCTAAACAAGGTATACACAAGGTATGGTAATCCCTATGAGGTATCTGTTTCCCACAAGAAATACAGTTATTCACTTTTTCTGACATCCGGTTAAATACTGAGGCAAGAAAAACCAAAATGTTCCCCAACGGGGTACTTAGCCAACTCTGTTTCGGTCTGAAACTCCGGTTTCGGAAATATTTCAGAACGCCAACCTGCACTCGCAAAACTGCTTCTGCATCGGACCATGCGGCAAAAAAGACTGAGGATATGACGTCGGTCATGCGCATTAGTACCCTGACGTACTGACGTCAGTCTAATGCGCCCTGACCGACGTCAGCCTTATACTCTGGTATTCGGGCCGACTGGACGCGGACTATACCCAATAGTAAGGACTGCAGCAATGGGGGACGAAGAACATGTGCTCTAAAGCCCTGGAAGCTGGCTAGCTGTTATAGTCATATATAACCCACAGAGTTTAGGCTGCTGCAGCAGTGATTTGTATGAAGAACATCCAAGGAGACATGTAACTGTCCATAGGCCCAGCTGCAAAGCAAGTCTCAAACACAGCTAGCAGAGCCTATAAGAGACAGTAAACCATACCAGACAAAAAGCTGATTTAGACATGATAAAACACCCTGACAGTCCCTAAAAGCACCAGGTGGTGGCACTAAGACATCAATTCTATACAAGAATATTGGAAAAACTTCAAAAAAAAAAATAAAATTAAAAACAATATGTTTCCACAAGCAAACTCCCCTGGTACAGAATGACAGTCCAAATAAAATTTATAGTGTAAATAAAAATATGTACTCATCATAATGTTTCATCTGTGTTATCCATTTTCATTCTTCCTCCACTGATGGGTTTGGATCCAATCCCTGGGATCAGACTTGGCCAATGCTAAAGCTCATGGCAACCAAGAACCCTTGAGCTTCTCCCTTACCCACAAAGCACCAACCCCAGTTACCTCAGATCTTGATTGCTAACTTTAGTAGAAAAGACATTCATATTCAGAAATTGAGAAGGCTATATCTGGAGCTAAATGCGAAGGACAGAAATGTCCTGTAACCAGTCCTCCTTTCAGAAGTTTCAAGGACAGGGGTTGGTGGGAAAGAAGCCAAGGAAGAAGAAACATGGACAACACAGATATAACATTATGGTGAGTACATAACTTCTTTACCTGATGTTAATTTTCATTCTATCCTCAACTGATGGACAGAGTCCCCAGCTACCTAAAATCCAGGTTGGACTCAAGGATGGATATTCCAGACCACCACTGAGCCAAATGATGCTCTACATCTGGAGACCAGATCCAATCTGTAATAAGTAACAACGGTATGTGGAGTAGCCCAGGTTGCTACTGCACACATATCCATGGGCATTCTGGATTGAAACACTGAGGAAGTAGCCATGGATCTAGTTGAATGGGCTTGTAACGGTTTTGGTAGAGTAATGTCCAATGAGTTATAAACAAATGAAATATAGTCGGTTAGCCACCAAAAGTGACTTTGGCAACTAGTTTTCCCAATTTTACTATTGTAAATGAAACAAACAGTTGGTCAGATCATCTCATGTGTTTTGTTCTGTGTAGGTAGAAAAGTAATTGTCTGTGGACATCCAATAAATAAATGTAATATGTATTCACCCTTGTTAGCAAATTTATGAAAGAATACTGGCAAATCAATGGACTGATTGATATTAGATTCTGACACTACCTTAGGAAGGAAGGAAGCATTAGTCAGTAGTGTAACTCTATCCCTGTAAAAAATCAAGTATGGTGGTTTAGAGGACAAGGCTTGAATCTCAGAAAGTTGTCTGGCAGAGGTAATAGCCACCAGAAAAATTGTCTTTCAGGAAAGATATTTAAGGTCACATGTAGCTGCTGGTTTGAAGGGAGATTTAGTAAGAGCCTGTAGTATCAGATTCAGGTCCCACAGAGAAGTAGGATCTCTAAAAGAGGGTCTTAGAAGAAGAGTGCCAAGATTTCGCTTAATTTGTGAGAGGCGACAGAGGAACCACCAAAACCAATGTGAAAATCTGATATGGACATTGACTGAACTTCAATGGTTGATGAACTAGCTCATTCTTTAAAAAGATGGGACAAAAATTTAAGAATGCTATTTATGTAGGCTGAAAAAGGTTCAGTATTATTTAGGTGAGCCCAGTGAACTAACCTCTTCCGTCTGCTGGAATACAGCTTTCTGGTGGAACGCGTATGGGAAGATAAAAGTATCTGATGAACAGGTGAAGGTAGCATAGGATCTCTGTCTATAAATGGAATTGAAGAAACCAGGTAGTCATCCTGAGGTTGGTTATGTTTGGATGAATCATACCTGTCGGGTGAGACAGGAGGTCTGGAGTCAGATCCAGAATCCAAGGTTGGTGAAGCAAGCGATGCCAAAGGAAGGGGAACCAAATTTGTCAAGGCCAGTAAGGTGCAACAAGGATGACTTTGCTCTTCAACATGGCAGCTTTCTGAATGAATTTCTGAATTAGCAGTATGGGAGGAAAAGCGTACAGTAGACCAGGGGACTGATCAAAGTAGAGCATCCCTCAGTGATTCCCCCGGTGGGGGGATTAGGGTAAAGTAGCTGCTGCATTTGTTGTTTAGAGAAAAGGTAAAAAGATCGTAGCAAAGCTGGCGCCATTCACGGAAAATTATTTCAGTGATATTCTTGTTGAGGGACCATTCATGAGGTAGAAGAATGCACCTGCTCAATTTGTCTGCTATCACACTGGATTTCCATGGAATATGCATTGGTATAAGAAAGTGTTTGGATGAGACTACCCACTGCCACACTCTGACAGCTTCTTGACACAAGGGGTGAAGATCTGGTCCAATCCTGCTTGTTGATGTACCAAACTACTGACATATTGTCTGTTTGAATTGCAATAATCCCCAGAGGAAGAGCATTCTGGAAGGCCTGCAACTCCAAATGCACTACTCTCATCTCTAGGACATTGATGTGCAAGCTGGCCTCTTCGGGGACCAAGTGTTTTGGACTGCTCTCCCCAGAAAATGCCCCTTTACCCTAGTTGTGATGCATCCATGGTCACTATGGCCTTTGGCTAAGATGGAATAAACGGACAGCCTTGTAGAACCTTATCTGATCGAATCCACCACCTGAGATCTGTCTTGTATGTCTGAGTGATTCATAGCTGATAAGACATGGGTTGGTAAAGTACTGACCACTGTGTGACTAGCATCCACTGAAGAATTCTCATGTAAAATCTGGCTGAAGGCAGTAATATTAGTACTGCTGCCATGAAACCCAGAGCTTGAAGGACCAGGTGGGCTGAAATCTTGGTAATGCAGATTATCTTCTTTCTGATCTGTGATCGTATGGTCTAAACTCTTGAGGGCAGTAGTGAAGCTGTGGTTGACATTGTGTTGAGACTCGCTCCTATGAATTGTAGACTCCGAGCTGGTTTTAGTTGAGTCTTTTCATAACTTATGGTTATCCCAGAATGCTGCAAGTCTGGAGAACTTAATCTCTTGCCCTTATCAGATGATGCCTGGTCAGAGCGGAAATGAACCAGTTGTCTAGATATGGAAACAGCTGGAATCCATGCAGTTTCAAGTGAGTTTCTAGTACTGCCATGTACTTGGTAAACACCCTGAGGGTTGTGGTGAGTCCAAAAGGCAGAACTCTGAAATGGTAATGAGTGGCTCCCACACAGAAGCATAAATACCTTCTGGATCATCTGTTCATCTTTATATGATAGTACGCATCCTGAAATCTACTGAGCACATCCAGTCGTCCTTGCCCAGAAATGAGAGAATGAACTGAACTGTGACCATCCGAAACTTGGTTTGTTGAACTGACTTGGTTAAATAGATGAGATCCAAAACTGGTCACCAATCCCCTGTTTTCTTTGGCACTAAAAAGAACCTTGAGTATGGTATGGATTCTGTCTGGTCTGGTGGGACCTCCTGAAGGACTCTTTTTTTCTAGCAATGTTTGAATTGCTGCTTGTTCCTTCTGACTGGGTGGAACATCAGGGATTTTTTCTGAGTTTGGAGGAGGAAGAGAAAAGGGAATTATATAACCTCTGGAAATGATCATCTGCACCCAAGTATCTTTTAAGTCTAGTCAGGGTCTCTGGTGCAGGGATAAATGTCCCCAGACTGCCTTCAGAGGAGGGCAACTGGGCCTCCTTTCAGGAGCGCTAGTAGGGTCTGTTAGAGGATTCTCTGGACCCCTGGTTTTGTGGGCCACCGCTACCACATAAGAATCTTTGTCCATTAGAGTTCCCTTCCTCTGGGAACCTCTTTATGTGTGTCTTGTAACGGACCCGGAGACTTCTTGAACAACATTTTTTCACCACCCCATTGATTCCTGGAAAAAGATCTTTGAGGGGGTTGAAAAATGTTTGCCCATGGCAGACAGGGTCTTTCCACCCTTTTTACACCTGGATAAATGTGTCCTTCATCTTGGGGCTAAAGATATGCCATCAAAGGATGCACTGACAAAGGAGGACTTGAAAGGCTCCACAAAAATCACAAAAGTGCATCTAGGCATGACTCCTAATGGAAATGCCTGAACCCGCTGCCCTTGAGGTTCCTTCTGCTACATGCGAACCAACCTCAAGAAGGAATTAGAAATGGATTGCAGGGTAGTCAAATGAGAAGCCACAGATGACTGAACTTCTTCAGAAACAGCTCCTGAGAGGGTATTTGACAGCTCCTTAATCATATCTCTCTGAAGTCTTGCAAGGTGTGCCAAATAATTCAGACACCTTAAATCAAAGGTAGCTGAAGCATAGACATGCTTCCCAAATCTGTCCATTGCCTGCGACTCCCTGTTGGGTGGGTGGACAGTGGAACTCTCCTCTGCAAGTTCCTTTTTGGTGGTCACTACTATGGCATCAACAGGCAGCCCTTTTCCACAAAACTGCTTGTTCACAGGTGGTGCCATAATCTTATCTGGTCTCTGAGGTACAGGTTCAATGATGTCAGTTTCCTTCCACACCCACCGAGAGATCAACTCAATGAGCTCATTGGTGGGTGGAGTCACCCAGGAGGTAGATGGGGCAGTACAGAAAAGCCTCCAATGGACTCTTCAGATAAAGGGTTGCCTGGTGTCTAGCCACCTCTCTGCTTAAGAATTTCAAGGATGTCTCCAAATGAGACATCTTCAGTAGGTGACCATGGGGACCCTTCACCTTCATCCAAATCTGTACCTTCTGTGATGGAATCCTCTGGTGAGTCTAGGTGCTTCCTCTTGCATGTCTTCTTCTTAAGGACTTCCTCTATGAGATGATCTGGAGAGGTAACAGAAGAATAAATCAAAATTCCCTGTGAGGAAGCCTGGGGTCTTGGTACTCATTGTCCATGTTGAAAGATTTGGTGAGACTCTGAGCAAGAGACATCAGGGTTGAAGATCTAGGATCTGAGGTGGGTGGATCCATCCATTCTGTCAAGGCAGAGAAAACTCTCTTCACAACCTTGAAAGCAGATTGTCCCAGAGAAAGGGAAGATTTCAGACCTGAGAAGGCAAGCTTCTGGACTGCAGCCCTCCCCCTCTTAGAAGGCAAAATGCCTGAGGTGGAAGCCAGAGTTGGGCTAGCCAATGTCAAGGATCCAAGTTGCACAGATGGCTCCAAAAGCCTCAGAGTCGACTGCAACACCTCGGATCCGACAGGGAAGCTTCAGCTCAGAGAGCTCTCCGGATTCAATAGGATCGGAGTGTTCAGAGTAAGCTTACGAACAGAGAATACAGCAATCCTCGGACGCAGGCAGCCAGGATCCATAAACTCTGAGACCACTGAAGGTGGGAGAATGGACTGAAACTTGACCATCTGAAACTTGATTCTTTGAACTGATTTGTTTAAACTGATAAGATACAAAACTGGTCTCCAGTCCCCTGTTTTCTTTGGCACTAAAAAGAACCTTGAGTAAGTTCCAGATTCTATCTGGGGGTGTAACAAAAAAAAAAAACAAACAGACCTCCTGACCCAGACAGGTAGGAGATGAGGGGAGACAAATCCAACCCTGCATTGAGAGTATCTTCCTCACCACCTTTTCCACATCTTCCCCTGTGAGACTTCTGGAAGAACAAGTGGAAAACACCAAAGGAGACTTGGGTCTGTCCAGAAATGGGGAAGATACTCTGGAGGGTACAGGATCCACCAACTGTGAATACAGAGTCCTTGACAAAATAGTAGAAGTCGAAGTTGAAGTACAAGGAACAGTTGTATCTGACTTAGATAGCATCAGATCCAAAAGGATGGATCAGATATAATTTGGTCTCCTCGGATTTGAAGGAATCTGATCAGACATTTTCAGCTTCTTTGTATCAGAGGGTGAAGCTGGATCTTTGTGAGACCTCTTCTTTAGGGACTTTGAAGCAGAGGAGGAAGAAGGCGGCCCTGGAGATGAAGGTTTTGTTTTGGTTTGGTTTTCAGAGATTTCTCTCTGGATATAGCCTTTCCAAAAGATGAAAGCAGAAGACCTTTCAGAATCAGTTTATTCTTGCATTCAACTAACACACTCTGTTTAAACTCATAGCAAATATAACATCTTCCTGTAAATTATGGCCCACCTCATAAGTAAGGGTATCTCATCCAGAGACAAGGAGGCCATAACATCCCTGTATTCTTCCCTTATAAGGCCTATTATTGAGTACAACGCCCCATTCGGCATGTACCTCGCAAAGCACATGCAGCAGCTGGAGAGACCACAGAGGTTCCTCACCAGGAGAATCCAGGGCCTCAAAAATCTACCATACACAGATTGGCTAGAAGCCCTATCCTTCTACATTGTTTCATACAGACTCCTCAGAGGTGACCTCTGTCTGGCATACAAGGTGATCTCAGACCCCACCTTGATGGGACTGCTGCATATCTGCAAGTCAAGCTCCACTCGAGTAACCCACACATGCGGCCTCAGCCTGGTCTGTGACATCAATAGGACTTGCTGGCGGGACAGATTTGTGTCCCAGAGACTCCCCCATCTATGGAATAGACTCCCTCTCCGCGTCAAGCAGAATACATCTTTACCCCTTTTAAGCACAATCTGGCTAACTGGATGGGAAATAGAAAATACATCCCTGGAATTCCGTCCGTGTCCCTGCTGGACAGGGGCATCGGGTACTGATTTGTCTATGCATGGGCTAAACTCTTGGCTAGGCTTATAAGGGCCTCAGGGTAACTTCCTATGATCCTACGGTCCTAAGCAATATACACAAAGTGTGGGAATCTGACAGAGGGAGCTTATCCCCACACTTAGTACAGTTCTTAAAGCCTGCTGGAGTCATACTGTCACTTCAACAACCAACCAAGAAAGGGAAGAAATGTAACTATTCCTACTACTATTTTTTACTTTTGCTTAAACAGAGATAGGTAAAGAGCACAGAACTACTACCACCAATGGTAGTGCAGAAACTACACAAAATGTAGTACTAAGGAAAGATACTAACAGTAGTATCAAGAGGGGTTGGTGCATTGTGGGCAAGGAAGAAGCCTGAGAGTTCTTAGTTGCCACAAGCTTTAGCAATGGCAGAGTTGGACCCAAGGGATCAGATTTCATCCCAGCAGTTGAGCATAGAATAAAAACTGACATCATTAGATTAATAGTTATAAAGAAAAAAAAACTCTATACTCTTCCTGAAAAAATAAAACAGTGGAAGCTTCTCCAAAGAAGGGAAAATTTTGAAAGATCACTAACTGGCTGTCAGATCCACTAAGCCAACATAAGGAGTGCATTTTGGTGACAAAAAAAGATCTGGAGCTTTTGGTGCTATAATGGCTTTTTATATGGTGATCTGGCTGGCAGAGCAGACTGACGTTTCACCTTAGCTTTGATAAGCTAGCCAGATCCTTGGACGGATATAACCCTGAACAGCTTAGGCTACTGCAACAGAGATATGATGTAGAACATCTAATACTGTTCATGCTTCTCATCATTTTCTCTTGTTTTCAAGCCTATTTGCTTAAACAAAAACTTTCATATACCCTAACTTAAAGGCATTAATATAGACCCCACTTAGATAAAAACAGCAAAAATTATCTTTTAATTCTAGATATAAAATGATAAATGTACTTTTACATTCTCCAGCAGCCCAGACCACAACATTATATTTATTTTATTTATTTAATATTTGTTTACTGGGACAGTCCGACTTGGAACAGAGCCAATTTGCAGCGGAGGCCCAAAGAGAAATGGTCCAGATGCATGTCTTTGTAATGTGGGAGGAAACAGGAGCACCCAGAGGAAACCCACACAAACGCAGGAAGGACATGCAGACTCCATACAGAAGGCACACCAACTGAGAATCGAACCGGAGAACCTCTTGATCTGAGGTGAAAACGCTACCGCTGCACCACTGCGCCATGCATATTAATATCAATTTGCTTCATTCTTATCACATTGTAGTGTAAACCTGGGAACATTACAGTTTAAAAAAGTTTCTTACTTTGGTATCACTAGCACATACAGCAGTCTCTGATAAATCTGTCCAAGTTGAAATTTAAAAATACTTCTGACTGCATAATATAACTATTTTAAAATATAAAATGCAATTTACTGCATGAACGTTTTATAGAAATATTAAAATTTTTCTGACTTACAGTTTACCTTGTTCAGCCCCTTCAGTATTCTTCTAAACATCAATTACTAAAGTAGGGTTTACGCTTTGGAGGTATTCCACCAGTTCATCACCATTAAGAAACTTCTAGTCTTTTTCAGCAATTTTTTCTTGCAGGACCCTAATTCACATGCCTAACCTATATCTAATGGGACTGGTGCTTCACAATTTTCTCAGTTATTCACTAATTTCACATAGCTGCTTGTTGGTTGTACTCCAAGATACTTTTAATTGCTCGAGTCAGTGTCTGGGCTTTTTCCTGTCACTCAATCATTTTTTTTTTTAGAATTAAATTGATGGAGAGACAGCTAGGTCTCCCAGAGGTTGCCACTCATCTGGAACAAACTTCCAATTCATATAAAGCAGAGCTTCTCAATGACCTGTTTAAGAGCAACTTGGACAACTAAACGGGAAACCATAAATTTACCCTGGGGGGTTTCACCTATGTCCCTCTTGGATAGGGGCAGTCAAGTGCTGATCATAGATTTGCATGCTAATATAGACTACATCTCTTAGTCTATAAGGGAACAAGGGTATAACATGGCTGGGCTTGTAAAGGCCCTAGGACCAATAGCCTAGTAACCTCCTATGACCCTAAGAAACATTTATGCAAGACTTCATTATGCCAAGGTTAGAGAAAAATAACGCTAATCAACTAATCAGGAAGACAGGAGATAAAAAATGGTGATGCAATAATCAATCTGCAGGGAAGTCTCCAGGAACAGATAGCATTCTTGTGGAAGACCATCAGTTAGGACAGAAGAGTGATAAAGGTTTGGAAAATATTGTTTAATAGTATTTTAAAACGAGGGGAAGCACCAGCATCTTGGAAGAAAGCTGTGGTGGCTGTATAACCCAAACAGAGTACAGATCAGTCAGACCCAGTTTCATACAGACTCATTTCAATTTTAAACCACAATTACAAAGTGTTTATGTCTATACTAGCGAAAAGAATGGCAAAAGGTACCAAAATTGACATATATGAATCAATATGAGTTTGTGCTGGGGGGGGGGGGGGTATTTGACAACATAAATAGAATGACATTATCCAGAGGGAAGTAAAAATAAGAAAATATTGCTGTTGCTGGAGGGTCTTAATACAGAGAAAGCATTTGACATTGAGTAGGGCAGCTGGAGTATCTGCATTCCCTGATACAATAATCAGGTTAATTAGGGGTATTTATAGAGGATATGAGATGAGAATTACAGTGAGTGACTGAGAGGGTTCTTTTCTGATAAGATGTGTTTGAACAGAGGGTTCAAACAACCAGTACAGACTCCACTTGGAAGTGTTTGCATAGGTATTTTAACACCCCAAGCAGACTTCAAAGAATTGTTTTTCAGGTAGACAGTAAATATTGCAAGTGTAATGGGGAAGAAAGAGGTAACTGGGATCATGTTTTTTGGAGTGCAAGGAGTTAGCAGATTATAAAAATTCCTAATACAGTACTCTGTCAGAGATACTGGGGAACAAATAGCTGTAACAAAGGAAATGATTCTTTTGAGGTGGGATACAGGATATGAATTGCCTAAACATAAGGCCTTATTAAGTTTCATTCTATTGGCTGACAAAAACATTTGCTACAAAATATAAATCAAAATCTAAACCAGCTGTACTTGAAGTATTGAATGTTGTAAAATAAAAGAACTGGAAAAGGATCTTTGGAAAAGGGAAAGAGCAAGTTACATAAAAATAAATGAAATTTGTCAGAACAATACATGCAGAGTGATGTCCAGGAGGAGGAGTGAGGTTTAAGGGAAGGCATGAATTGATCATTTTATGTAAGGTTAGACTGAATTACAGTTGTTATAAAAAAAGAAAACACATGTAATTGATAATGTATGTAAATGGAAAAAAGGTTAACTTGTTTTATTTTTTATTAGTGTGTGTAAGCCTATGTCTATGTCTTAAGTGATAGTTTAATAACAATGTTGAAAAAGAAAAAGGTGGAACTTGTGGTTCCAGTTCATGCTGGAAGATCAGGCCAGATTATCCTCTGTTCTAGGCCTTCCACTGAACTACCCAGGACTGAAGATATATGTGCTGACCACATTAATGCTGAAGAGATAGGATGAACAACACTGACTTCCAGCACCAATGATTCCAGTCCTGACATTGGAAGCCAAGAGCACTGATGCTAACAACAGTCCTGAAAAAGCTGGGGCTGGAGTCTGTACTGGTTGCTTGGCATCTGGTGATTAAGATTTGTCTTTGTCACCGATTCTGTCTTTTTCTCTTTCTTCTTTCTTTTCATTTGGTGGATTCACCTTTGTGGAGGCCTTTCACAATGTTATGCCTAGGGCCCTGAAACTAAAAATTTTACAGATCTGACACTCAAGATGCCCAACTCCAAAACACACAAAGTACAGATCATGGGGATTTTGGTGCAGGATCTCGGACTACATTGTTTGCATATCTTAATTATATATGCCGTACTAAGCCCTACCCGTTTTAACAGCAAAATTACCTCTAAGAACAATGCTAAACACAATACAACACCAAACACTAAACTAGCTTTATCAAGCTATAAAAAGTATAGATAAAAAAGACAATTTTTTTTTGTTAATTTAACACATGGGATGGAGAGGGGAAAAAAAGGGGGAAAAGTTTGTGGTATGAAAAGACAGAAGAAATTATCAAAACTGTTAGTGACTGACTGCTATCAATCAAACTACCCCTAACCAGAAAGGATACGTGTAAAAAAAAAAAAAAAAAAAAAAAGCTTATCTGGCCCAAACAAATTTCTCTCTGAAGCAATCAAGCCAAGCAGAGAGTAACTGATGCTCTCAATGGCTGCAAAAAGATTTTGAGAATCAGTTGGGAACATGACAATATGGGATAGAGGAGGAACACTAGCTAGTCAGAGTTTGTTGTTGTCATGGAGATAAAGGAACCATTGGTGACCACTCCATCAGTTCTAGCGTCTTGAGAGGACTCACTTCAATCAATTGGTGTCTTGTCAGCTTGTGACCTTTAACATTAACTTTGTATAGCAATTTAAACCAGTTCCAGTAACAGAATATTTAACGTGGACCTTTCTTCCCTGCCTAGCTTGCCTGACTGGGTGAGAAATTCAATAAATCTCAAATCTTGCTTTTGCAATTTAACGGCTATCATGCAGAGGGTTTACAACACATTCTATAATTGTGCATGTTTTCTGCTTACTAATGATTAATATAACATTTGAAAATAAACTTGATAAGGTAAACAAGTAAACCATTTTAAAGAATAAAACACCAACAAACCTTTATCTTCTAAAGGACTTATGCACTTCTGCAGCTTCCAGCATTTGCTGCCACTCGACACCTGAACAATGTGGAATTCTCGGACACCTTCACTCTAGGGTACATCAATTTAAATCAGTGTCAGTTTACCTGTCACAAAGTTAATGCATTTGACCATTTCAAACAGATACAACAAACACCAATGTCGACTAAATTAAGATACTGCCTAATGGCAAACATTCTACCCAGGGTTTGTGAGAAGTAAGAGTACTAACAACGAACCACAGTACATATACTTTTGCATGTTTATCAGCTGTTAAGACTTGCCAGCTACCAATTATAGGGTTGCCACCTTTTAAGAGGGCCAAAGTGGGACATCGCGGTGTGGCCAATAAGACACTGGCCACACCCTCTACCATGACATCACCACAGCAGCAGTGAAGTAGATGCTGTTATGGGTATGACGGATGGCTGCTGGAGTGGCTAGCTAGCTGGCTAACTGGCTGCTGGAGTGGCTAGCTGACTGGCTGCTGGAGTAGCTAGCTGGCTGGTGGGAATAGCAGCTGGATGGATGAATGACTGTTTGGATGGCTTGATGGATGGATGGATGGCTGCATGAATGAATGGATGGCTGGCTGGCTGGATGGATGGATGGATGGATGGATGTCTGGATGGCTGGCTGGCTGGATGGCTGCATGAATGGATGGCTGGATGGATGGCTTGTTAGAAGAAAAAAAAAATTCTTGGTTGTTTTTTTAGAGGCTGTAGAAGCGCTTAAAATAAAGCACTCCTACAGCCGCAATCTTTGCAGGGCTCTTCCTGCACCAATCCTCTCCCCTTTCATGAATTGCAGCCAATTGCTGCACGAATTAAAGCACCCGGGCCTAATAGGTAGCAGCTTTGCCTGCAGGTCTGGGTTGGTGATGTAACTGAATTGCCGTGGAAAAGCCGGAAGTAACTGTGGCTTTTCCACAGCAATTCAGTGCAATTGAAAAGTGGGACTTTTCAAGTCCCACTACTTTGCACAGTGAGCAATGGGATGAAGCAGCTCAACCCATGAGTGTCCCACTGACAATGGGACGGGTGGCAACCTTAACCAATTACAAGTCTCATATTTGAAAATGCTTTACTAATTATCTAACTGGTCTCTACAACAAAATGTACTCATTTATACTTGGTGTATGCACAAGTCCCTAATTTCGCAGTACTAAACAGAAGACTCACTAGCTATTAATAAAGGCTTCAATATTGTTTCTCACAGAAATCATGGGACTTTATCCCAAATTAGGAGATAGTAGATGGCATCAGATTTTTAAGCAGTCTTAACTGGCACCAACCACCAATTCTGGTTTGACATCAGAGTAGAAACTGATTAGATTGCTACGTGGGATCCTGGTTGTTTGTTCTTCTTCTTCAGTCTTTTGTAAGACTGTGAGGCGTTGGTTTGTTGATTTGTTAGAAACTGATTAGTACCTCCACACACACAAACACACATACACATTTATTACCCTTTGCTAACCAGGAAAGTCACACTAGGTAGAAACCCCTTTTCAGCATAGGCCTAGGAAGAAAGGCTCCACACATTAAATGATATTCAAAGCAATTATATGAAGTTTTGTTTCACACAAGAAAAAAATTCAAGCAAGTCAGAAAAATACAATGCTTGCTTTACATATAACAGCTGTGCAGTAAATGGAAGAAAATTGTTTAACAGCAACAAATGTAAAACAGCTGGAGTACTATGTACACAAACATCATATTATCATCAGCAAACAAATAAATAATTAGGCCTATGGTATTGAGCACTCTACTTCTTTTTCCTGCCTGCATTTAAAGCTGCACTAGTGTAACAAAGAACTTACTTTTGGCATACAAGGGATGTGGCAGAAAATTCAAGTATTTAATGAGAAACTCCCACATTTGTAAACTTCCAAAACTGCATTGGGAATAGACTCATGGTAATATAACATATGCAGACCTAGAAACCATACAGTGCCTCTAAACAAGACCCTCCTCACTGGACAAAAGCAGAAAAATGAAAGTTATCCACTTACCATAATGACAGATCCATGCTGTTTCATTCCATCCGTTTCAATGTTTGGCTCGAAGAATTTGACCTAAACACCTTCTTCAAGAGCTTTGTACCTGTGGCTCCGACTCCTCCTCTACCCATAATTCCTCCATTCCTCTAAATTACCTCGGATTGAGTTTACTGATTTTATGCAAATTATAGCCCTATTCCTGAAAACTGTAGAAACCAGAAGTGGTCAAGGTTAATAGGCTTGCTAGTATTCCAGTAAGAATGAAAGAAACTTTTTGGACAGACAAGGTCTTAATCAAGGACCTTGTGAGCAACAGAAGCTAAAGGTGACAATTTGGAAGGGGGAAAGGGGGAAGGGTGCTGAATGGAGTGCGGGCCCACGGACCCAATGACCCAGTCACCATTTTCTCCAGTATCAGTCCACTGTTTATCTCCAGTTCCCACAAGTCATAACCTTTCCGTCACACCTCAGTCAGATTTAACAGTTTAGGAAACTTTGGCTTCAACTACAATCTTTACAATCTTGACTCCAATTCTTCTGGATCAAGATGAATCACTTGAGCTGAAGCTCCAATGTTGGGTTTCTGGTGGTGGAGTTGACTTCTAAGTTTTTGGAGCTATCTCTTCCTCTCACGGCCTCGACACTCAATAGAGCTTGGGTTGAAGTTAATCTTCAGACCTCACCTCGATTGGACCAGGAAGAGTTCCAGAGTCTTTTGATATGGATAACACTTCCTCAGTTATGATTGCAGTGTCAGCTTTCAAGCTTGATATGCAGTCATATGTGCAAGGTAATTCAGCTCTCTGAGTGCAAAACTTGCAGAAGCTTCCCTAGTCTGTCCAACACCCTTGATTATCAGTTAGGGAAATGAACAGAAGAACTCTCTTCAGACAGATCTTTTTTTAATAGCTGCTGCTGCTACTACAATGGCTACTACTACTGGTAGTCTTTTTATCCAGTGTTTCCTGTCTTTTGGCACACTAAAATCATGTTTTTTGGGGATGGGCTCTACCACATCAGGGTCCTTCCATGCCCTCTGTGCCAAGAAATCTATAAGGGCATCTGTAGAGGGAAATGCCCAGGATGCAGAAGAGACAGTTCCAAAAACTTTGAGGAACACATATTAATCTGGAGAAGGTTTTTCAGTGGACCAACTCCCCCCATCTCTGTTTCATCAATTCTAGGATGTCACCAGATATGACATTTTGGGGAGGGGATGAAATCTAGGGAAACCCTCACCTAAATCTATGTCTCTAGAGACTCAATTAGGACAGGAGTCTAGGTACTTCCATTTACATGTCTGTTTCCTAGGAACTTGTCTCTGAGGTTCTTTTTGAGACAGGTCAGAATCAGACTGGGAACTCGAGTATTTAGTACCCTTGAAGCTTACAGGTTCTGACTACCTCTCTCGATCAGAATGAGAGGAATAAGCAATAGGATACAGTGGGAGTCAGGACAGATCTGAACTTGAGGTCTGCATCTGCCTTCTTGGTCTAGCCAAGGTCCTTTCAACAGCCTCGAAAGTTGATGCTGCAACTGGAACAGAGGAAGTACTCCACTTATCCAAAGACTCAGGAACTCTTTCAGGTTCAAATAAAGTCTACTCTGATGATGACCTTGGATCTGAGCTATCAAGTGCTGAGACTCTGACAGGAAAAGACAGGGACAGTGCTTGGAGGATTCCCAGTTGAATTAGTGTCCTTAAGAATTTCCTCATCATATGGTTGACATCCATTTCAGTAGGACTTCTGGTGGACTGGAGTGACCTCGATAATGATGCTACTGATGAGGTCATGGACAAGCCATTTCTCTTGTAAAATAGGTGAATGGAGCCAAGGACTCACTGGCTCTGGTGAAAATCTAGCATGAAGTTCAGTGCCAATTGCTTCAGTGTTTTAGGAGCTGGATCTGGGGACCTTTTCCTTGATTTCTCACTTTTCCTCCAGCTTTTTCTCTTCAGAGCTCCTAGAATCAGAAGACATAGCTAGAAAGACAGAAGATGAAGACCCTGTCTGAGGGGGAAGCAATCTTTTTAAAACAAGTTTTTCTTTCCTGACCTGAACAGTCCTAGACCCAAAAGCAGCACAAATGTCACACATCTTGAAGGTGGACAGTACCTAAACAATAAAGACAAAGAGAGTGCGGGTCTTGAGGAGGGGATTTTGTGTCCACAAGCCAAGCACTTTTTAAAACCTTCAGGTCTGTCTGACATCAGAAAAATTGCAACAAACACAGTAAATTAAGAAATTCAACACATATTCTAATTCTAAGAAAAAAAATATAAGGTTAGAAGTGTTACATGTAGTACAACAAAAAACTATTAAGAAGAAACACCAAAACACTTAACAGCAAACCTAACACTATTAACTTTTTAAATTCCTAAAAATGCTTAAGTACATTACACGATTATAGACTACACTAAGTATCCTAAAAGGGAGAGTCAAAGATATCTAAAATGTTAGAAAAAACACTTTCACTTACTGTGAAACTCAGAGCTCTTTGACACACATATGGAAGATTCAGGTGGCAAACGAGATCTGAGGTAACTTAGAGGAGAATAGGGAATTATGGGTAGGGGAGGAGTCAGATCCTTGGATTTAAACATCTGGAAGAAGGTGTAATGGTTGGATCTGATGGGATCCAACAACCTAAATGTTGAACTGGATGAAAAAAGGCAACATTGGATCCTTTTTTCTGAGATCTCCCATGTAGCACATTTCTTCAAGATAAATCCAAAAAACCAAATCGAAGGCACGAAACACCAGCAAGGTTCCACAGTTTAATGACTGAACAAAAGAATCAAACAGTATTCCATCCACAAAAATAAACGCTCTTAACTAAAAAATTGCGTTTTCGTCGTTCCTCACTATGACTTCATCAGATACAATCAATTAAATTAATTAGAGCATTAAATACAAAAAACTTTTAAAAAACAACCAATTAATCAAAGTGCATTTCTAAGTAACCAATCAATAAATATTCCTCATGAATATTAAAATCTAAACTAACCCATGTTAAAAACAACTTTTTTACTCAAACATTTTAATAAATAAATACATTAAAAACATTAATTGTGGTATACTTATTCAACAAATAAGAATAATTTAATAAAATCTGTGCAGTGCAAGATAAAAAATTCCTAAGTTAATATAAAAACAAATTTGTGTTTAGAAGATTGATTTCATTTTGAGTGGTGTATCAATTCTAAGTAAATAGCACCATCTATTGGCCTTTCTATAAATTACAAGCTTCAAGAAATAATTCTTTTATAGGTTTTTTAAATGTTTGCAGCTTTTATTTTTAATACAGGGACCATGGATATACTTTCATTTAGCCCAGGTTTTTTAGTGGCATTAAGGTATATTTGCCACCATAGTTCCCTATAGGCTAATCTTTCCTCCCATAGTCCCCCTCTTACATCTTTTTCCACTTGTTCTATAACAAAAAATTCAAAAAATGCCTCTGTACATTCCTTTGTATGTCTAAATAAAGCGTTAGTATCTTTTGCTTTAGAAATCTCATAAAGATGTTCATATATCCTCCTCCTCAGGACGCGTTCAGTTTTACCTATATAGAAGGAATTGCATTTTTTACAAATGCTAATATATACTACACCCTTTGTCTCACAATTATAAAAGCCTTTACTTCTTATGATTTTATTCTTCCTACTAGGAATGGTAATTTCACAAACATTTAACATATTAACACATTGATTACAATGACCACACTTGTAGCTACCTTTCCTTTTATGACCTTCCACCCCTTCACTTGTTAAATTCCTTCTAGTTTGGGTTTCTAAAATGTTCTTTATAGACCTGGCATTCCTATATATAATCTTAGGAGTCCAATTATTCATACCATTTATGTCAGAAAGGGCCAGGAATCTGTTCCATTCTTTTCTAAATAAATCACTGACCCTTATATTTGACACATTGTACTCCATAATGAGGGCCTGCTCGTATTTGTTTTCGTTATCAATGTTAATAATCTCATTTTCAATAGTATTTTTTATTATTAATTTTTGTCCCTTTATTGGCTGAAACCTAGAATATCTTCCCAATTCCACCTCTGTTCTTAACTTTGTTATAAAGTCCTTAGGATAACCCCTTTCTTCAAACATTTTACTTAATAGGTTACATTCGATAAGAAAATCTTCACTAGTGCTGGTCATTCTACTACCCCTCACAAACTGTCCCTTGACAATATTCTTCTTACAATGTGAGGGGTGTGCACTAGTGAAGTGAAGAAAGGAATTACAAAAAGTTTTCTTTCTATAGACTTTTGTTTCAAAATCCATTCCTTTCTTATATACTTCTACGTCCAAATAAACCAATCTATCTTTTGAAAGGGAGTAAGTAAATTTTAAGAAATTGGTGGAATTACTAATATATTCAAAAAATTCATTGAATCTTGCTATTCCTCCTATCCAGAAGATAACTATGTCATCTAAAAAGCGACGGTACAAAGTCCAGCAGTCTTTGTAACAAGAATTGATTATATAATCTTCCTCCCACTTTGCTAGAACAATATCAGCGTAAATGGGTCCACAAGCTGCGCCCATTGCCGTACCCTGAATCTGTTGATAGTATTCACCTTGGAAGGTAAAAAAATTGTACCTCATTACCAAGTCCACTAACCCTGTAACAGTACTTTTTTCAGCCAATGTCAGTTTAGTATTTTTATAAACCATTTCTTCAAACATAAACAGGCCCTCCTTATGTGGAATGCATGTAAACAGGTCTACAACGTCGATGGTAATAAAAATTAAATCATCATTATATAGGTCCTGACCAATACATCTAAGAAAATCCCAGGAATCTCTCAATGTATATTTGTTCCCAGTACTTATATGTTTTACCTTGTGGTCCACATATTTAGCCATTGGAAGCGTCTTAGACCCTGCTGCTGACACAATAGGTCTCAAAGGTGGATCTTCCAAGTTTTTGTGGACCTTAGGTATCCCAAATATAGATGGTATTCGTGGTTTTTCCACATATAAGTATTCAAAGGTTTTTCTGTCTATTGATCCTTCGTAAAGGTAGCTATTTAATAAGTAATCAATCTTGTAATAAGCTAAATTAATTTCATTTAGTGAGACTGGGGTGTATTTTCTTGTATCATTTAGTATAAAATTCATTTTTCCTTCATATATAATATTGTCCATGAAGACTATACCCCCACCCTTGTCCGGTTTCATTATTCTCAGGTCATTATTATTTTTTAACTCGTACAAAGTTTCTTTTTCTTCCTTGGAAAGATTAAAATCCATTTCATTTTCTTCGTACAATTGCCTAATGTCATTTTCTAACATATTTTCAAAATTTTTGACCTGTGGGTGCAAGGGTGGGTTGTATGTACTTCTACGCACTAGAACTGAGTCCTGAGGAGGCAGGCCGCTTTTGTCATTAGAATCCCCAGAGGCAAACAAAATACCAAGATTAATTTTCCTAAGAAAAAGCTTGACATCTATAATAGTATTGACCAATTCACCCTTTATAAATGGAATGAATTTAAAACCTTTACTTAACAACTGAAAATGTATTTCAGTTGGAGTAATATTGCTAAAGTTGTAAATAGTAAAATTTCCAAACGTATGTGTGATACCTTCAACTTCAATAACATTGTGATGTTGTTCATTAGTAGGGGTTGGGTGTATTAATTCCAATACCTCCCTCTCCCCCTTCTCCCCCCCCTTTTTTGAAAATTTTGACGTCCATCCTGTTTATTATGCCAACTGTAAGAATCTCTCACTAAAGGGGGAAAATCATCATCATAATTTAAAAATTCCCTTTCTTTACCTTCATCATCATAATTTGCAAAAGGCAAATCACCATATTGTTGATTAACATCGCTTCTCTTAAAGGGCGGCTTAGGGTAATGGGTATTATTTTCATATTCATGTATATCTCTTTTTAACTTACTTATTTTCCTTTCAATAATTTCACTACATTTCCACTCAATATCATCCTTAATTTTATAATACTTGTCCCTTTCTTCCCTTATTTGAAATATAAGGTCTTCCTTAACACATAGATCTAATGCCTCTATCTCATTCCGCAATGAATCTTGCACTCTGTTATTCTCCTGAATAATTAATTTCAAAATTTCAATACCACATTGATTAAAAACTTTCAACAATTCCTGATGAAAAAGTGATCCCCCTATAACATTGTTAGGATACTTGAATATTCTAAGACCCTTGGGAACCACTTTTCTAGTAATGCACTCTGTTAAATATTCATTCTCTACAGTCAAGGTTTTAAATTTCATCATTAATTTATACAGTTTGTCCAATTTATTGTAATAACTAATACCATCAGCCGTAGTCCGCTTTTGTCCATTCTTAAATTCAATGTTAAACGGCTTTTTTAACCAGTCATTAAGGCAATGTGTTTTCCACGAAGTGTGGAAAGAATTGTTAACAGTACCTTTATTACTGTGATTTCCTGTGGGGTTATCCGGAGTATAGCCTGCATCTGCCAGCAATGAAGATGATCTATCTACAGTTTCAGTTTGCACCAAAACCCTCGGTGTCTGAACCGGATTAAAAGTCTCACCATTCGGTTCCTCTCCTGCAAGGTCGAGATGTACATTTCCACTGTTACGGCGTTTTCTTTTAGGTTTTGCTCCCTTTGACCATTCGGTCCGCTCCAACGCACTTGCACCCTCTTCTCCTTGCTTCCGGTTAAACGTCTGGCAAAGCGGCGTTAAAAGGTCAATCAACTGTGTCAGTTGACCTATGAGTCTCCGTGATTCCCCCATGTCCTCCTTAGGTGTTCCGCCTTCCATTCGGAAAACACAAACAAACCAAGAAAAAAATACCAAATCGAACTGAACCAGATAAATCCAAAAAACCAAATCGAAGGCACGAAACACCAGCAAGGTTCCACAGTTTAATGACTGAACAAAAGAATCAAACAGTATTCCATCCACAAAAATAAACGCTCTTAACTAAAAAATTGCGTTTTCGTCGTTCCTCACTATGACTTCATCAGATACAATCAATTAAATTAATTAGAGCATTAAATACAAAAAACTTTTAAAAAACAACCAATTAATCAAAGTGCATTTCTAAGTAACCAATCAATAAATATTCCTCATGAATATTAAAATCTAAACTAACCCATGTTAAAAACAACTTTTTTACTCAAACATTTTAATAAATAAATACATTAAAAACATTAATTGTGGTATACTTATTCAACAAATAAGAATAATTTAATAAAATCTGTGCAGTGCAAGATAAAAAATTCCTAAGTTAATATAAAAACAAATTTGTGTTTAGAAGATTGATTTCATTTTGAGTGGTGTATCAATTCTAAGTAAATAGCACCATCTATTGGCCTTTCTATAAATTACAAGCTTCAAGAAATAATTCTTTTATAGGTTTTTTAAATGTTTGCAGCTTTTATTTTTAATACAGGGACCATGGATATACTTTCATTTAGCCCAGGTTTTTTAGTGGCATTAAGGTATATTTGCCACCATAGTTCCCTATAGGCTAATCTTTCCTCCCATAGTCCCCCTCTTACATCTTTTTCCACTTGTTCTATAACAAAAAATTCAAAAAATGCCTCTGTACATTCCTTTGTATGTCTAAATAAAGCGTTAGTATCTTTTGCTTTAGAAATCTCATAAAGATGTTCATATATCCTCCTCCTCAGGACGCGTTCAGTTTTACCTATATAGAAGGAATTGCATTTTTTACAAATGCTAATATATACTACACCCTTTGTCTCACAATTATAAAAGCCTTTACTTCTTATGATTTTATTCTTCCTACTAGGAATGGTAATTTCACAAACATTTAACATATTAACACATTGATTACAATGACCACACTTGTAGCTACCTTTCCTTTTATGACCTTCCACCCCTTCACTTGTTAAATTCCTTCTAGTTTGGGTTTCTAAAATGTTCTTTATAGACCTGGCATTCCTATATATAATCTTAGGAGTCCAATTATTCATACCATTTATGTCAGAAAGGGCCAGGAATCTGTTCCATTCTTTTCTAAATAAATCACTGACCCTTATATTTGACACATTGTACTCCATAATGAGGGCCTGCTCATATTTGTTTTCGTTATCAATGTTAATAATCTCATTTTCAATAGTATTTTTTATTATTAATTTTTGTCCCTTTATTGGCTGAAACCTAGAATATCTTCCCAATTCCACCTCTGTTCTTAACTTTGTTATAAAGTTCTTAGGATAACCCCTTTCTTCAAACATTTTACTTAATAGGTTACATTCGATAAGAAAATCTTCACTAGTGCTGGTCATTCTACTACCCCTCACAAACTGTCCCTTGACAATATTCTTCTTACAATGTGAGGGGTGTGCACTAGTGAAGTGAAGAAAGGAATTACAAAAAGTTTTCTTTCTATAGACTTTTGTTTCAAAATCCATTCCTTTCTTATATACTTCTACGTCCAAATAAACCAATCTATCTTTTGAAAGGGAGTAAGTAAATTTTAAGAAATTGGTGGAATTACTAATATATTCAAAAAATTCATTGAATCTTGCTATTCCTCCTATCCAGAAGATAACTATGTCATCTAAAAAGCGACGGTACAAAGTCCAGCAGTCTTTGTAACAAGAATTGATTATATAATCTTCCTCCCACTTTGCTAGAACAATATCAGCGTAAATGGGTCCACAAGCTGCGCCCATTGCCGTACCCTGAATCTGTTGATAGTATTCACCTTGGAAGGTAAAAAAATTGTACCTCATTACCAAGTCCACTAACCCTGTAACAGTACTTTTTTCAGCCAATGTCAGTTTAGTATTTTTATAAACCATTTCTTCAAACATAAACAGGCCCTCCTTATGTGGAATGCATGTAAACAGGTCTACAACGTCGATGGTAATAAAAATTAAATCATCATTATATAGGTCCTGACCAATACATCTAAGAAAATCCCAGGAATCTCTCAATGTATATTTGTTCCCAGTACTTATATGTTTTACCTTGTGGTCCACATATTTAGCCATTGGAAGCGTCTTAGACCCTGCTGCTGACACAATAGGTCTCAAAGGTGGATCTTCCAAGTTTTTGTGGACCTTAGGTATCCCAAATATAGATGGTATTCGTGGTTTTTCCAGATCCTTGGATTTAAAGATCTGGAAGAAGGTGTCAAGGTTGGATCTGATGGGATCCAACAACCTAAATGTTGAACTGGATGAAAAAAGGCAACATTGGATCCTTTTTTCTGAGATCTCCCATGTAGCACATTTCTTCAAGACCTTTATCTTCCCACACTTGTGGCATAAGCACACATCACAATACAAATTGGGGGTTACCGCTCTGTATTAGAAGACTGCATCCAGTCCCAAACAACTGAATTAGGGTCATATGTAACATTAGTCAGCTGTTGCTAAAAGATAAACTTTGGCATGGATATACGAGTACATTCATGACACACAGCACCATCCAATTTTTAATTTCTCCAAGTCTTTTGGGTTTCTAATACTATGACGGGAATGGACCCTATTCCTAAGTCAAAGTATGATTAAAATTCATGAAATTAGTATTGTTTCAATCTCTGATGTTACCCAGAAGTGCTCTTCGCAGCACCTGCAATGTGCCCAGTAATGACTCCTCCTGCAATTTGTACAGTTACATGTACTGGTAACATATCTACGTATGACTGTAAATTAAAGACCCGTTGCTCCTACTACTACTGGAACTGTCTGGGTATCTTTCTTTCACATTGTCCTCACTTCTGCCTGCAAATCCTGGGACTTTATGACTTTGTGTCTCTCTGTATGTAAGACACTATAGTCACTGGGTGCAGTAATTTCAATGATACGTCTGTCTTGGGACTTCCAAGATGGCTGCACATTGAATAACAGCTTAATTATGGCTCTCCCAGTCTGAAAAATAGAAGCTTATCAAAGAAGGCCAGTGGACACAGATTTCTCTGTAAATTTCAGTAACTGGCTGGTAAGTGTACTGCCTGGAGGGCCGGAAAAAATAAATATAAAGGACTGGAGGAAAATCAGCTACAAAAGGTGAGAAAGAAAAACAGACTGATAGGAGTACTGTAGTTTTTCAGCAAGAAGCAGTACAGGTTCCAGATATGACTTCCTTTAACCTAGAGGAGAGTATAAAGCAGCTGCACACAGAACTGGTTAAAATAAATGAAACACTGATGGAGTATATCAACACAAACAATATAAAGTTTGAAAAAATGGAAAAAGCTTTAAACAGATATTCAGATAAGGTGATAGAACTGCAAAACTCAGAGGCTGAAATGAAGAAAAGGCTGGCTGAATATGAAACTGCATAAGAATTTCAAAAAATAATAAGAGTTGGAGGATAGAGCAAGTAGGGAAAACCTAACATTTTAAGCTGTACCAGAGAAGCTGGAAGAACAGACTATATTCATTTTAGGAAAGTACAAATAAGCAACTGGACTGGTAGTCGACAACAGGAACTGTTAACTGAAAGGGCACATTGTGTGTATGCTCCACATCTGGTTACTAGAAAACAACCCAGACCTTTAATAGTAAAGATGCAATCTTATTGGCAGAAGGAGTTGATTCTGACAAAACTGCAGCAGAAGGACAAGTGGGAGATAGGAGAGTGTTTGTGGAGAATGACTACTCAAGTGCACACCAGGCAGAACAGAAAAGTAGGCATGAGATTCAAACTGCTGTACCCAGCCATCTTCAAGTGGTTTTCCCCTTGTAGGACAAAATAATTTTTTGATGAACTACATGCTAAGGAGGAAATACAAAAGTTTGTCCAACAAAGGTTGAGGTATGAATGAAAAGGAGGTTCTGCTTCGTGTTCTCCTGGTGATAAGGACTACAGAGACTGAGCCTGTGAAATCTTTTCCACAGTTTGAATTGCCTGATAGAAGGAAGAAAACATAAGAATCGACTAGACGACTTGGACGTATATTGGAAATGAAACAGAGTCAGGATATGGGAGATGGAGATGAACAGAATTAAATGTAGTAACTTGAAAATCAACAACTATGGGATGATAAAGCAATAATTATACTTGTGAAATATGACAGAACAATAAAATCTGAAGATATTGGACTTCCTTGGACTCTGTTAAGCTTGTGGGGGACTTTAAAGCATAGAGCCTACTTCATGTTATTAATGTCTGGAGAATAAAATCTGTAACTTGGAAACAGACAAATGTGGGTTTACAAAGCAATAATTATATTTGTGAAATATAGCAGAACAAGAGGATTCGGAAATACTGGATTTTTTGTGGACTTCGTTAAACTTGTAGGGGACTCTAAAGCATATACCCTACATTATGGCATTAATCTTCAAAGAACTACTTTGAGGGAGAGGAGAAGGAGGGAGAAAGTTAACTGTAAGTAAAACAATTTTTTTTCTTAATGGCAATGTTTAACTGTTGCATGACTTTCTTAGTAAGCTATGAAGTTAAGTTTTCTCAATTCTTTCTTTAATGTAATGGGGATACTAATATAAACAGGCACTTTTTCCCCTTTTCTCCCTTCTCTCTTTTTCCTTGTTCAGTTGTAAGAAATGAAGGCACTGCAATATGTGTAGGGGGGGGGCAGGAAAGGTGTAGTTAAGAGAGCATATCAAAAGAAAAATGTATGTGCTTTTTCTCATGCTTGCATAGAGAAATGACTAGGTTAAACCTAGGATTTATTCAGTAACAAGTTCACTACAAAGCATATAAATGGAAAAGAATATTGAATATTATAAGGCTTTTTTCCTGGTAAACAAGATATCCTTAGCAAATTTGTGTCTGGTTTGCATGTCACCAGACGACAACCTGATAAAGAGAAATGGCTTGGAGAAAATGTTTACTGAAAGCAGTCAAGTGCTTTCTTAGCTGGGAGACATACAAGACAAAACCAGACAGCAGTTATTATAAACACAGGCTGTATCATGAGTCTTAGCATGAATGACCTTTCTTTTTGGTTGTCTCTAGCCTGTGTGCATGGTTATCAGTTTAGAACGTTTGTTTTTATTATGTACATAGTTTTGTGTGTTAAGCTAGTAGGTTTTATGGGGTATTGGGGTGTGTGTATTTTTGTTTGAGGGTTTTCAATTAAAAAAAAACTCTGCAAGTTGTGACATAGGCTCAAACAGAGATGACAAGAAACAACTGTACAAAGATTAACCTGCCAAATGGTGCATGCATGTAACACAAAAGCTGGAACCAAATATTTAACAAAAAAGCTGTTATATATAAACGGTGGGAATAATAATCCATCAAGAATATGAGTCTTTCGATAATGTCTTAAAACGTTAATGGTCTCACAGATAAATACAAAAAAGAAAGAGTGGTGAACTACATTAAAAAATGTAGAGTGCAACTAGCTATGCTCCAGGAGACACACTTGGAAAGAACTGAACATGCGAATTTGATAAAGTATGGGTTTTCAGGATGGTTATTCAACAGAATTCCTGAGGCAAAGGAAGATAGAATATTTATATTAATTGCAAGAGGAGCTCCAATAGTAACAGAAGAAAAATACAAAGGAAAATAATGCCAGATTTATAGTACTAACGGAATACAGGGAAAAGAGAAGAATTACACTGACATGTATTGCATCAAAAACTGCTATAATGGAGCATAACAAAATGCTGGGAGAAATAATCCGCTTTTAGCAAGGAATATTACTTATAGGTGGGGACTGGAATTTGATCTGCAACAATGAAGATGCGTCTGGGGGCTCAGAAGGGAAAATATAACAAATTACGGTAGATTTTTAAAAAAAAAATGAAAATATTTAGCATGGAAGATATAAATTCAGTACTAGGAGTTCTGAGTGAATTTACACATTATTCCCCAGGATACAAAAACTGGGTTAGGCTAGACAGAATTTACATTTCATAAGAACATCTGCATTTAATTGAAGGCCTTGATACACATCCAATAACTATTTCAGATCATGCACCAATAATAACTAAAATAAAAACACAGGGTAATGGAATAAAAATGACAGACTGGCGCTTTCCCACCTATTTGTTGAAAAGAGATGAATTTAAGGAGTGGGCAGTGGACATTACTCAGGAGATATTAGAAAAGACAAACTTCTTCTGAAAATACAGCTAGGGAGTGGGATAAAATTAAAGTGGAATTTAAAAATAGAGTGGAAATAAAAGAAAGGGAGATATGGTTATGAAGTAACAAGAATTACTTAGAGGGATTGTCAAATGTTAAAGGACTGCAAAAGAGGGGGAAATGTCAAAGAGCAAGAGGAGGAGCAACTGCAGAATGCTAAACAGAAAATAAGGGATTACCTTGGTAATATGCATGTGTTAAAAAGACTGCTGTTGAGCAACTGTTTTTTGAAAACAACTCTACCACAAAGACTCAGGCAACACAAAGTAGAAGGGGCTGTCACCAAGCTTAGGAAGCCTATTAACAAGGAAGATAACAAGGGATCCTGTAGAATTATTAGAAATATTTTGATAATTCTATGAAAGTCTGTATAAAGCAGAGCAAATGGAAATCAAGAAAAGGTACACATTGAAATGTTTATGGAATAATTAAATATGCAAAGGTTATAGGAAGAGGAGGCTCAATTACTAACAATTAAGGCAGGAAGAGATGAAATAAAAATGGTGATACATAACCAATCTAAGGAAAGTCCCCCGGAATAAATGGTATTCCTGTTGATGTTTGGAAGCTAGGCGGGAAAAAAAATGAAAGATCTGGAAGGTTTTCTTTAACAGCATTTTAAGAGGAGGAGAAGTACCAGCATCCTGGAAGAAAGCAGTAGCAGCTGTAATACCTAAAGAGGGTAAAGATCCATCAGATTCAGCTTCATACAGGCCTACTTCAATACTAAATCATGATTATAAAGTGTTTACGCCCATAATGGCTAAAATAATGGCAAAAGTGATGCCAAAATGGATAGATATAGATCAATATAGTTTTGTGGAGGGGAGGCAGATATCTGACAACAATAACAGAACAGTGATAATCCAGAATGAAGTAGAATGTAAGAAAACACCACTGTTGTTGGTAGGTCTTGATGCAGAGAAAGCATTTGACAGTTTAAGCTGGGACTTTATGAGCAGAGCGATGGAAGTATTTTCATTCCCTGATAAAATTATAAGATTGATTAGGAGGATACATGAGGGCTCGGAGGCATAAATTAAAGTGGATGGGGTGCTCTCTGTGATAATCGCTGCTTGAGCAGAGGAATCAGAAAAGGGTGTCCTCTCTCCCCTTTATTTGCATTATATTTAGAACCACTGTCAAAGAAAATAAGGGACTCAGAAATTCAAGAATATAGTTGGTATGGTAGCCAAGAAAGGTTGCCTCTATTTGCAGACGACATTACTTTATACCTGACAAAATCAGAAAGGGACATTACAGTGCTGTGGAACATACTGAGACAGTTTCAAACCTTTTTGGGATACAAAATTAATGAAGTTAAAACAAAAGCAATAACAGTAAAATATGCACCCACATAGGAATTGGTTCAGCAATAACCATACTTATGGGGACATGATAAAATGAAGTATTTAGGAGTATGGATTAAAAATGATACTGGTGTGACAGCTAATGATATGTGGGAAGAGACTAAACAGAAGATAATACAAAATTGAGAAAATGGAAGCTGTGTTATATGGGTATTGAAGCCAAGATACAAGCTGTTAAAATGTTTTTAGTCCCTTTAGTTTTATTCACAGGTCAGGCATATTTTCATCAACCAGAGGAGAAGTTGTGGATAGTAATTAATAAACAGCTGAAGGATTTTATCTGGGAGGGGAATATGAAAGAGTCAAGTGGGATAAGCTTATTCTTCCAGTAGAACAGGGCAGATTGGGACTACCCAAGTTGAAGGGGCATTTCACAGCAACACAGTTAAGGCTCCTATACATAGCACAAACAGAAAACTATAACTCAAAATGGAAGGAGATGATGACAAAATGGGGGAAGCTTAAGTAACAGGAAAAGACTGGGATTGTGGATGCAGACCTTTAAGGAAAACAATAATAATTATACAGAATATTATATTCATAAAGCAGCAAAATGTATTCTAAGATCTAAGCCAATACAGGAATGGAGAAAGAAGATTATGCCAACAGGGATGAGTGCAATTAGGGATACAGACAATAGGCAAGAGGGTGTGTGAATATACTGGAGAAAATGGGCAAAGGAAGCAAGGTAATGGGAGAAAATAACTAGAGAGGGAAAAGCAGTAAAACAGGAAGAGGCCAATAACTTATTTGAACTGCAGGTTAGAGACTGCCTTCCATATCAAGGACTGATATCAGAGTACAGGCAAATAGAAAGAAATAGGGGGTCCTAAATGAAAGACCAGCACTGGTAGAGTTTTTAGTAGAATCTAGAACAGAAGTTGCTGTTAAGAAATGAGTAATTAGCAGAGAATATAAAATACTATATGATAACTATCAGAATCAATCAGAGGAAGTTAGGAAAGATTGGGAAGAGAGACTGGATAAGCAATTCACAAAGAAACAATGTCTCCCAAATATGCAACAAAATCTAGAAGATTTAAGATCTTTCTCTGCAAGTGTTTACATAGGTATTTTTATACCCCTAGCAGGCTCCAAAGAATTTTTCCTCAGGTAGACAGCAAATGTTGGAGGTGTGATGGGGAGGAAAGAGTAACTGGGAACATATTTTCTGGGAGTATAATGAGTTGGCGGACTATAAAGATCCCCTGCAGTCTGCACTGTTGAAGATGCTAGGAGAGCAAACTGGAGTAACTAGGGAAATTATTTTTTCAGCTATGATACAGAATTGGAATTGCCTAGATATAGTAAGGCCTTGCAAAGTCTAAGCATGATGGCTGACAAAAAAGCAATTACTAGAAAATAGAAATCAAAGTTTAAACCAACTCTGTTAGAAGTAACAAATATATTAAAAAGAGATAAAACAACTGGAACTGGGATTTTTGGAAAAGGGTAGGAGCAAATTACACAGGAAAAAATGGGAAACGTGGGATCGATACATGCAGAGAAGGAACGAGGTTTAAAAGAAAGCAGGACATGAATGAGCTATGTAATGGTTGACTGCCAATGCCTGGATATATTAAAAGTGATTTAAAATGTTTTCAGCTACAGTTGTGTTGGCACAGTTTGTAAAGTATGTTTGCAAGTGACATTGTGTTGTTAAGGTTTAGTTTCATTTATATAAATGAAAGCTTGCCTATGTCATACATGAACATTTAATAAAGATTTTTTTTGTTTAAAAAAATTCTACTTTTGCCTTCTTTTCATGGACTACTACATTTAGTTTTCTCGCATATAATTTTTGAACTGTTGGTAATGGATGATCCCATATGATATAAACCTCATCGTTTTCTAGGATGCGTTGTGGCTCATGTTTCCTTTGTTTTTCAGCTACTTCAGTATTATAAAGTTTGCACAATCCCCAATGCAACAGGCTTGCCACATTATTATGCCTTTCAGTATACAGTCCTCCTGCCAACAGTATAATCAGAACCAGCAACAAGATGTGTGACTGTTTCTAATTCTGTTTTACAAAACCTCCATATGTCTATTTCTCCCACATGTTCAATGAACTCTGTAAACCAACGTGTACAAAGTCCACCATCTCGGGGCACCAATATTAACCTTTCACCATTTGTTTAAATTCACCTCTCCTTAACCATTCTTGCATTCAATCTTGATCAACACGAGGTTGCTTCAAGAATTTTCTATACATGCAAAGTACAGTTTTGTACCTACCATAAATGTAGATGTCCAATAGATATGCAACTGCAGTTCTTACATATAGGTTGTCCTGCCTCAGGCAGCCCTCGGTCGGCCGGATTCCAAAGTCTGGGTCCGGCGTCGGCTGATGTCGCCTCCTCCCCGACGTCAGAGCGGCTGGGGTATAAAAGCATCAACCGGCGCCATCTTCCTCAGTGTTTCTTGCCCCAGATGCCAGGTGCCCTCCAAGGAAGGCTAAATTTAGAACTGGATAAAAATTCCAGACATACACAATAGCAATAAACAGATACACCATAACAGATATCCCCAGCTAAGTATAAAAGGAGGAAGTGGACCCAATACACAGAGGGTAGGAGGAGGAAAACCTGACTGCAGTTGCATATCTATCGGACATCTACATTTATGGCAGGTACAAAACTGTACTATGTCCTTCAAGAATGCAACTGCAGTCCTTACATATGGGTTGAATACCATAGCCAAGCTGGGGGTGGTAGGCTCTAAGATAAGGATGGTGTAGCTAAAATGCCCTGCAGGACTGCCGAAGCAAAGCCTGCTCGGGATCTGGAATATAAAGGCAGGTTGTAGTGCTTGGAAAATGTATGCACGGAGCTCCATGTAGCAGCTTCTAGAATGTCCTTTGTAGCCACCCCTCTTAGGAAGGCTGTGGAGGTGGCTGTAGCTCTAGTGGAGTGTGGCCTGATATTGGCTGGCACACCCTTTCCATGTAAAGAATAACAGAATCTAATGCAATGTCCAATCCATTTTGAAATTGTTTATTTGGAAATTGCCTTTCCTTGCACTTCAGTAGCGTATGCTACAAATAGTTGGTCAGACTTTCTGTTGGCCTTTGTTCTGTCCAAGTAGTAGCGTAGTTGTCTGTGTATGTCCAAAGTGTGCAGCAGCTTTTCCCCTTTATTTTGAGGATTGGGGAAGAAGGTGGGCAGGTGAATTGCTTGATTTAGAGACACCCTGGATATCACTTTTGGCATAAAAGAAGGATTGGTTCTTAAAGAAACCCTGTCCTGATGAAAAATGAGAAATGGAGGTGCTGCCATGAGGGCCTGTATCTCTGAAACTCTTCTTGCTGAGGTAATTACCAACAGGAAAACTGTTTTCCAGGAAAGAAATTGCAATTCTGAAGATGCTGTTGGTTCAAAAGGAGGAAGAGTTAATTTTTCCAACACGAAGTTGAGGTCCCATGCAGGCACTGGTGGTTTTCTGGGAGGTTTGATATTCTTTATCCCTCTTAGAAATTGTCTTAGTAAAGGATGTGAAAACACAGGTGGATCAGTGTTGTATGTTGCTGAAATTGCTGAAGCGTGTATTTTTATGGAAGAATAGGAAAGTCCATTATGCAGCATTTCTGCCAAGTATTCCAGTATCTGTGGGATGCTCATTACTGATGCATCCTGTCCCTTGTTGGTATTCCAGATGTTGAATCTCTTCCATTTGGCTGAATAAGTCTTTCTGGTGGAAGGTCTGCGTGCTTCCAATAATATCTGTTGAACTTCCTTGGAAAGAAAGATATGGGTAGAAATCATGGAACCCTCCAGGCTGTCAGCTGCAGAGTTTGCAGGTTGGGATGAACCATCCTGTAATTGTGCTGAGTCAAGAGTAGAGGCCATTGAGGCAGGGGCCACGGGTTGATGCAAGTTATGCTCCTTAGTAATGGATACCAGTGCTGTCTTGGCCAATCTGGAGCTATTAAGATGCCTTTCGGTTGCTCTGCTTTGATCTTCAGTAACACCTTGGTCATTAATGGTAGAGGTGGGAATGCACAGATTGTTAGAGAGTTCCAGCTGAATGAGAGAGCATCTATTCTCCAGGCTTGTGGATGGTGTGTCCTCGAGCAGAACTTTTTCAGATGATGATTGAGGTGGGAGGCAAAGAGATCTATGTCCGGCCTCCCCCATGCATGAGCTATTTGAGCAAAAATGTCTGGATGCAACATCCATTCGTGCGGGTCCAGGATGTTTCTGCTTAGACTGTCCGCCAGAACATTGTCCCTGCCCGGAACAAACTGGGATTGCAGCTGTATGCTCAGTTTCAGGGACTTTTCCCAAAGAGTCATTGTTAGTCTGCAAAGGGGGTAAGAATGAGTACCTCCCTGCTTGTTTATGTACCACATAACAGTGGTGTTGTCTGTCTTTATTAGCAGATGGCCTTGTTGAAGATATTTTCCGAAGGCCTCGATTGCATGAATTACTGCTAACATCTCTTTTTGATTGATGTGTAGATGTACTTCCTGGGGGGGGTCCATTGCCCTTGAATGCATTTGCCCTCCATGTGCGCCCCCCCATCCATGGTCTGAGGCATCTGTTGTAATGGTTTGGCTTGTTTGAGGTTTGTTGAAAGGCATACCTTTGTTTGACTGGCTTGCTTGGGCCCACCACAAAAATTCCCTTTTTAGACATGGGATGAGTGGGATAATTGCTTCTAAGTTGTGGCTGTGTTGAGACTATAGACTTTTTGGGTACCATTGCAGTTTTCTCATGTGTAGTCTTGCCAGTGGAATCAGTAGAATGCAAGATGCCATGAAACCCAGGGCCTGCAGGATTTTCCTTGCAGTCATCTGGGTGAGCTTTGCTAGGCTTTTGAAGTAATGTGGTAATTGTTCTTGCTTCTCTGCTGTGAGGTAAGCCATTTGTGATTCTGCGTCTAGTTTGGCTCCTAGAAAAATTATTTGTTGGGATGGCAGTAGTCTTGATTTTTGTAAGTTGACTGTGTATCCCAAAGCCTGTAGTAAGTAAATGACATAATTCAAGTTTTTTGTCAAGGTTTGCTTGCTGTCCGCTTGTATAAGGCAGTCGTCCAGGTAAGGGTATATTTGTATCCCCTGGAGTCTGCAGTGTGCAATTACTGATGCCAGGCATTTAGTGAATACTCTGGGCACAGTAGATAAGCCAAAAGGCAATACCGACAATTGATAATGCTCTGACCCTGCAAGAAATCTGAGGTATCTTCTGCAACTGTGTCTGACTGGGACATGCAGGTTTGAGGTCCAGAGTAACCAGCCAAGACCCCTTGCCCAGCATGGGAAGGAGTTGCTGTAGCGTCAGCATTTTGAATTCTGGTACAATGAGAAAAGTGTTTAGAGCGGACAAGTCCAGTATAGGTATCCATTGCTTTTCTTTTCTTGGAACAAGGAACAGTCTTGAGTAAAATCCCTGGCCTTGTTCCTGAGGAGGAACCTTTTCTATTGTTTTGATTTTTATCAGCTTTGAAACTTGTTCGAATGCCTCTGCCCTTTGATTTTGTGGCATGTTTGGCATGCCTTGTCTTGTTGGTAAAGTATGGAAGTGGAACCTGTAGCCTTGGTCTATTATGTCCAGAATCCATTTGTCCTTTGTTAAAATGTGCCAATTTTTTGAAAATAAGGATAATTTTCCGCCTAAAGGTGCTTCTCTTTGAGCCTTGGTCGGTGGTGTCAAAGTCAAGTCATTGTGATTGTCCCTGTGGAGCAGGGGATGTCCCTGCGCCACCTCTCTGATTAGTCGGTTGCCATTGGCATCCTCTGTAGGAGCCTCTGTATTGCCCTCTTCCTCGGGTACGCCTGTTTTTTCCCCCTTTGAAACTTGTCAGCGTCTGGAAAGGACCAATTCTTAGAAGGCCAATTCCTGCTGAACCTTGGTGGCTGAACCTGGAGGAAATCCTTGACTGTTTGCACTGATTTAGCCTTTTCCTCAATTGATTTCAACACATCCTGAGCATTAGCACCAAATAGCTTGTGTTTTTCCAGAGGTGCATCTAGAAGCTTTACTTTAACATGATCTGGCAATGCCTGTTCTTTCAACCATGCATGTCTACGAATGACTGCCCCTGTCATAGCTGCCCTACATGAAGCTTCCAATGCATCATAACCACACTGAAGAAAACGATTGCTAACCTGCTGAGTGTTATGGACCAAATCCTGCAAGACCTTTCTATCTAAAGGCTCAGGAGAGGCTAACTTTTTCTGCAAATCATCCATCAAGAAATCCTGATACTGAAACATATGAAAAAGGCAATTAAGGGCTCTCATGGCAAGTGTGGTTGAGGTATAAACTTTTTTGCCTCACCTCTCCAGGGACCTAGCTTCCCTGTCTGAGGGCAAAGGATTTTTGGCCGTGGATGCGGCCACCCCTTTGGGCCCCTGGGAAATTGTTTCTAGATCAACAGAATGGGCCTTAAAGAAATGTTTGTGAGTTTCAGGAACCCTGTAGTATCTGTCTGGCTTGACAGGAGCAGGGGGAGAGAATCAGGAGAAGCACTCGAATCTGAGTACACATCATCCAGTACATCTAACACTGGAGGGATAGCTAAAGGCCTGTGTTGGGGAAGCTTAAGGAAGGTACAAAGCCGTTTCCTGGAGTCGGAGAATTCCTGACCTTGCCACTGAAAATGCTCTCTCATGGAGTGGAGAATTTCCCCAAAAGAAATATCCTCAGGAGGAGAGGCAGAAGGAATAGATTCCTCCGCATCAGAATCCTCGTAGGCCTGGAAGGACTCTTCCTGGGTATCTGAGTGATCAGAGTCACCAGAGGCTTCATCTGAAGAAAGGGTGTCCGTATGCTCAACCCTGGGCCTTTTGTCAGAAGGTGGCTGAGAACCTCTGTCAGGATGGGCTTGGGAGCCTCTGATTAAGGAAATTAAATCTGCAGCTAAAGTCATGATTTGTTTATCAGTAGTGGGCTGAGGCAAAGCTTTAGGAGGGTGAGACTTAGCCTGGCTGGCAGCCTTAGCACGTGTGTAGGCCTTAATAGACATAGACATAGGGGGCCTAGCTGCCCCACGTGCTGGAGTCACCTTGTCCACCGGTATGGTCTCAGGCAAATCTTGGGCTTCAGTTTCTGGAGGAAAATCAACAACCGGCACCGGCGCAGGCTCCGGGGCCAGAGTGATCGGTAAAGCGGTGTCGTCGGTCCAGAGCGGCGGAACAACCGCCTCAGAAGAGACCGATGCACTCGCGGTAGTTTTTGGCGTGGTGTCGGTGGAAGTCGCAGGCCGAGAATGTCGGTCCCGGTCTTTCCGTTTTTTGGAAATATGTGGTGTCGGTTGTTCCGACGGCATGGTATAAGAGTATTTATCGCCAAAAAAGTCTTCAGCAAACTCTGCCCGGCGCCTGAGAGTGCGCTTATTGAAGCAAGCACAGGCAGAACAGGCCGAGACGTCGTGGTCTGAGCCAAGGCAGGGGAGGCAGTAAGAATGGAAGTCCTTATGAGGTATTTGTTTACCACAAGACAAACAGTTATTAACTTTTTCAGTTTTTTCTGACATCGGCTGAGGCAAGAAAAGGTTCCCCAATGGGGTACTTAGCTTTTTGATGACTTCGGATACGTAAAACACAGGAGCTGACCGACCGGCACTTGCGAACTGCTTCTGCTTCGGGCACCGCGCGGCAAGAAAGACTGAGGAAGATGGCGCCGGCTGATGCTTTTATATCCCAGCCGCTCTGACGTCGGGGAGGAGGCGACATCAGCCGACGCCGGACCCAGACTTTGGAATCCAGCCGACCGAGGGCTGCCTGAGGCAGGACAACCCATATGTAAGGACTGCAGTTGCATTCTTGAAGGACATCTATACTGTTCCATCCAACAATGTGGAAAGACAGATGGTAGGTAATATCTACTGCAGAAGGTCCTCTCAAACTTCCAATTATGTGTTAAGTACTCACATTCTTATTTTGAAGGGTCCTGTGCAGTAGGTAGCAGCTAGAAAGAATCCTGCACAGTACAAACAGCCTCTGAGGAAGGCAGAAGGTCAGGCAGATCAAAGACCAAAGATTTAAAAGGATAAACCTAGCAATACAATAATGGCAAGGAAGCTCAGCTCCTGAAGATGGGGTCCAAAATGTAATGGCCTGTTAAATTATGCAAGGAGAACCAAGTAGACACACAAAGATGCATGGAACAGACACACTGCTTAAACACATAGCAGAAACAGCAACTCCCAATGCAGACAAAACTTTGACTTCATTACTTAAAGGGCAGTTTGCTACCAAGTAATAAGACAAAATACAACTATCTATCAGTTGTTGTTGTATATTCGGCTTTTCCCGGTTAGGGGTCATCACAGTGGAACTCCGGTCCGCTAATGATTGGCAGTAGATTTTTACGTACCAAGATGCCAGCCCTGACGTACAACCTTCAATGAAGGTACGCCCATTCACGCATGTCTCCACACAGAAGACGCTTTAGCGGAGAATCGAACAGGACAACGTCTTACTGTGAGGCGACAAAGCTACCGCAGCACCACCACCGCAGTTCTATAAGACAAAATACAACTATCTATCCATCTCTAGTGTATCTGCATGAGCCTTGACAGTCCTTTACTCATAGCAAAAGACACAAATAACTAATCTGCATTTCTGGGTTACATGACCCTCCTCAAGAACCACCTCAGTTGCCAGTTCAAGTTATAATAATAAAAAGTCCTATAATCTGACACAAACAAAACAGGAAGGCAAATTAACTGATTAATGGACAGTTACAAAACCACTTTTGAGAATAAATGTGGGGAGTCCTAAAGGAAACCTGACCCTTATGAAAGACCAAGTAGAGTTCTCTGCTTATCAAAGTCTGTAGCTCTGAGATCTCTGTGGCACAGGTAATGGCCACCAAAGCAATGTTGCCAAAGAGAACTACAGGTCAACTAAGCCAGCTATCTTAAAAGATGGATAGTCAAGTTTGTCAGTCACAAAGTTCAAAGCCCTAAGAGGAGAAAATTACTTTAAAAAATGCTTGATAAGCTTATGCTGAGGTTCCCTATTACGTTGTTGAACTTTTAAAAGTTTGAAAACCTCAGCTTTGGCCAGCTAAGAACTTGGTTATATTCAACTGGACGTATAAGAGAATTTAAGTACCTTTATCTGCACTTTTTTAAAAAAAAATACAGTATTTAATTTGATTTAAACTGTGTTGAAGGAGTGTTGAAGGAATATTTAACTGAAGTTATTCTGCTCTTCAGTAACTTGAACTGAAGCTAGTGTTGGCTGAATTTTGTTATTTGCTAGTAATTACAGGTGTAGGGGTAGCCACATTCTTTGATTTCCTGCCCTTGCATATTTAACTGGTACATTGTGAAATATTTCCTGCTTAAAAACCTCAGCTTTGGCCAGCTAAGAACTTGGTTATATTCAACTGGACGTATAAGAGAATTTAAGTACCTTTATCTGCACTTTTAAAAAAAAAAAATACAGTATTTAATTTGATTTAAACTGTGTTGAAGGAGTGTTGAAGGAATATTTAACTGAAGTTATTCTGCTCTTCAGTAACTTGAACTGAAGCTAGTGTTGGCTGAATTTTGTTATTTGCTAGTAATTACAGGTGTGGGGGTAGCCACATTCTTTGATTTCCTGTCCTTGCATATTTAACTGGTGCATTGTGAAATATTTCCTGCTTAAAAACCTCAGCTTTGGCCAGCTAAGAACTTGGTTATATTCAACTGGACGTATAAGAGAATTTAAGTACCTTTATCTGCACTTTTTTTTAAAAAAATACAGTATTTAATTTGATTTAAACTGTGTTGAAGGAGTGTTGAAGGAATATTTAACTGAAGTTATTCTGCTCTTCAGTTATTCCCACCCACCCTCCCTGTTTTTGTTTTGGTGTTAATCTTAGTGGCCTTGAAACTGCCCGCCCCTCAGCCTGCCTCTGGGCCCATCTCATTTGCTCACTCAACTGAGTGCAGTGAGATCATATTCTGATTTCAGGCACTCCTACTGTGTACAAAGAGAGCATCTGGGAAACAGACAAAAAAAATAAGCTTATTTCCTGCCTTTCTTGTTAAGTGGTATAGACTGTTTGTAGGCTTCTGAGCTCCCAAGCCCTTCTGTGTTTGAGGGAAGCCTTCTAGCTTGTTTTTTTTCTTATAACTAGCCAGTTTTCTAGTTTCAGCACTCAAATCTGTTTCTTTGATCTCAGCACTTGTTCAGATAAAAAAAAAAAAAAAAAAAAAAATTTTCATCTGCTTTTACTGTACTTGTGTTTCTACCTACTTCATTTTACTTTTGCATCATCTTAAAAATACTCAATTGTATTTATTACTGCTTGGTGTAACTCATTCTAAGCCTTTTGGTTTAAACACTTGGGCTTCGGACCAGTTGTTTTGCACTGAGAGGGTTTGTGGTCTGCACTGTTGTGGCAGAACAGGTAGCTTACATCCTTCTAGGTTGGGAACTGCTGATTGAGGGCTCAGTGTCTTATTCTAAAAGTGTATTAATTCTGGTTTAAGCACTTGGGCTTTCAAGCCAGTTATTTTACATTAAGAGGGTTCGTGGTCTGCACTCTTGTGGGAGGAGAGGCTGGACTCTGCCCTTCTGAGCTGGGAATTTCTGGTTAAAGGCTTACAGTGCATGCATATCTGAACTGTTTCTTACTGAAGTTGGTGCGCCTTGTTTGCTGTGGCATAGACTGGATTCGGGCCTGCTGGATCTAGCTTTCTTTGTGTAACTTGAGCACTAATCCAGACATTCTCTAAAGTATTCAATTGTATTGATTACTGCTTGGTTGTAACTTGATTAAAGTGTAGCTATCATTCTAAGTCTTTTGGATTAAGCACTTGGGCTTCAGACCAGTTGTTTTACATTAGGAAGGTTTGTGGCAAGCACTGTGGTGGCAGGACAGGTAGCTTTCATCCTTCTAAGTTGGGAACTGCTGATTGAGAGCCCAGTGTCCAAGTGTATTAGTTCTGGTTTAGGCACTTGGGCTTCAGGCCAGTTATTTTACATTAAGAAGGTTCGTGGTCTGCACTCTTGTGGGAGAAGAGGCTGGACTCTGCCCTTCTGAGCTGGGAATTTCTGGTTAAAGGTTTATAGTGCCTGAATATTTGAACTGTATCTTACTGAAATTGGTACACCTTGTTTGCTCTAGCACAGACTAGCTCCAGGCCTTCTGAATCTAGCTTTGTTTATATGCTTGTTGTTTGTTTGCTTGTTATTTCCCTGGAAGCTAATTCCACCTAATATGCAACTTCTCAGCGCTTCTGTGGATCACCAGTGATATCTGCATTGCTTACTGTACTTATTTCCTTGTTTCACTTGAAAGAAAGTTACTGTTTGTCGTTTTTGCATTTAGTTACTTGTAACACATTGCACTCAAGTTACCTGGCACTTGCTCACTAAAGCAATTATATAAGTCAGCACTAAAAATTAAAAGCACTACACCCTCACTCCCCACCGGCCCTTGTTTTCAATTAAGGATTTCCCAATATTATTCTAGCATGTCCAAAGGTCAGTTGTCAATCTCCTCTCCGGTCCAGCTGGTGAATCTGGGAATCTTGAGGCAATGTTATAACTGCCTCATGTACACAGACAACCCTCTCCTCCTCCCACATAACACAATTACTTGCGAGAGATGCAGCTATTTAGCCAAACTGGAGGCTGAGCTCTCTCAACTCAGGACTGGCAAGACCAGACAGGAGGAGAAGGCAACTACACACACCACAAAACCAGCCTCACATAATGCTACCACTCCACTGAATCAAACACATAAACACACAAAGACATACTCGAGGCTCTGAGTAAAAATTTACCTAAACAGCAGAGGCCTCCAAAGCAGACACCCAAACAACTGCTACCTCAAGACACCCCACAAGCAACACATAAACTACAAAAGCAGTGTGCAAAGCAGTCACAGCCCTTAAGGCCAAATACAACACCAAACATACTTGTCATAGGTGACTCCATAGTCAGACACACTGACGTCCCACTCACCAGGCTGAACAAGGAGAGGGTCACAGTAAGCTGCCTATCGGGCGCTAGAATCCGCCACATAACACAAGCACTCGGGTCACTCCACGGCAAGTACAAATATGACACAGTCATTGCCCATGCTGGTGTGAACGACCTGAGACGTACCTCCCTGGACTACATGAAAAGAAACATAGAGGAGCTCTCTGATTATGTAGCCCAGGCAGGTATGACCCTGACCCTGACCCTGAGCAGTATCCTTCCTTCACCAAGAATGATGCCACAATATAGAGACAAGATGATCAGCTTTAACAATTGGCTTAATGTCTGGTGTCATTCAAAGGGGATCCAGTGTCTGTCTGCCTGGGATGACATGCTTGACAAGCCACGCTGCTTCGCAAGGGACGGTTTGCACCTGTCACCCCTGGGATTCCGGATATTGGCTAAGGCTCTTGCCACCCCCATAGTGCCTTTTTTAGGCAAGGCTCAAATTCTAAACCTACCACCCAAGAAAACAAAAATGTGAAGAAACTGAGGGTAATGCTGCTCAATGCCAGAAGTCTAAATCTCAAAATGCACGCACTCGAGGCCCTTCTCAGTATGGAGAACATCGATGTCTGTGCTGTAACTGAAACCTGGTTCAAAGCTCCTGAGAGCACCCCGGCACTATTAGGTTTTACCTCATATCATGCGTTCGCCCCAAAACCCGGACCACACCACAAAAGGAGGGGGTGTATCCATATTCATAAAGGATACCCACACCTCCAGGTTGGTGGCAACGCACGAAGCCTCGGAAACCATCCAGGTGCAACTAACCATAGGCAAAACTGCTCTACAAATTGTAGCATGCTACAGGCCACCCTCTCAAACTCAGGAACCCCACACAGCCTTCCTGAAGACACTGGAGGGTATAAATGTATCTCCAAACACCATCATATTGGGTGACTTCAACTACCCGAATATAGACTGGGAACATTACTCAAGCCCTAACTTTCTAGCCCAACGGTTCCTGGAGTTCATAAATTCAAATGCCATGGAACAGCTAGTCACTGTTCCCACGAGAGGAGAAAATATACTAGATCTCATTGTCACAAACATGGGGACAAAATGCTCCACACCGGAAGGATATCCCTCATTGGTGAGATCTGATCATAAACTAATCTCACTGGAAATCCACATCCCGCCCCCACCCCAAACAAAAAAGACCACAGTGAAGAACTTCTCTAAAGCAAACTTCACACTACTCAAGACTGGTGTGGTATCCTTCAAGGCCCCTGAGCCAGTGGAAACCACAACCCAAGCTGCGGAAGCACTTACAAATGCCTTCTATGAACACCTCCAGGACTGCATGGATCAGGCAATCCCAAATAAAACCAAGACTCTTTCCACAAAGGGCAAACGTCCAGTCTGGTGGACCCCAGCCATTAACAAACTTTAAATAAGAGGAGAAAGCTATTACATGATAGAACAAAATCCATAAAAGGGAAGTCACCCCTGATCATTATTAGTAAAAAAATACGAGCACTCATAAAATCAACTAAGGCCAATTTTGAGAGAAAAATTACCATGGATTCAAAGGACAATCATAAGGCCTTTTTCAGCTATGTTAGGAACCTGGGTGGAAACTCCCAGATATGCTCAGAATTAGTCCAAAATGATACAAAAATCACTGAACCCACAGACATTGCCAACATACTGGCAGACAGGTTCAGTGCAAACTTCACCCCCCCCCCTAAAGGAGAGATAACTATCCCGGCCGAGTGTAGCCTCCCAGACATCTCAAATGCGCAGGTGAAAGCTGTTCTCTCTAAAGCTAAAAACACAGCATCAATGGGACCGGATGGTGTGCCCGGCTGTGTGCTACACGAGCTAAATGAGGAATTAAACCCGCACATAAGGCAGCTGTTTAATCTCAGCCTTACCACAGGATACGTGCCCAAGGAGTGGCGTACGGCAACTGTGGTCCCACTCCACAAAGGCGGCCTCACGGACCCTGGTAATTACCGCCCCATAAGCTTAACAAGTCTAGTCTGCAAAGCTATGGAGAGGATCATAATGGAGCTCATAAACAAAGATATAGGGGACTTGCAGACATTGGACCCGACCCAGTTTGGCTTCGTCAAGGGAAGATCATGCCTTTTGAACTTGGTCGACTTCTTGAAACAGTCACCAAGGCCATTGATGAGGGAAAGGCAGTCCATACAGCCTACCTTGACCTTGCAAGGCTTGACACAATACCCCACTCGGGTATTGTAGAAAAACTTACCAGCTTAAATGTAAACCCATATGTCACAAGATGGGTTGCAAACTGGCTTAAGGACAGAACCTACAGGGTTAGAGTTGCTGGCGCTATGTCAGACTCCAAGCCGGTCACAAGTGGTGTCCCACAGGGCTCGGTCCTTGGCCCCCTATTGTTCGGCATCTACTTCTCAGAAGTACAGGCCAACATGGGAGGACTTTGGCTGACAAAGTTTGCTGACGACTGCAAACTGGGCGCCATAGTGGAAAGTGCATCGGACACGGATATCCTTCAGAAGGGACTCACGGAAACAGATAGCTGGTGCCAGAGCCATGGCCTGAAGTTAAACGCCAAAAATTTGTAGTCATACCCTTCGGGAAAAACAAGGTAACCCCAAGCTACCATATAGGTGGCAATCCACTAAGCACAGAAGAGGTAATCAGGGACCTGGGGACCCAGGTTGACAGTGGCCTTTCTTTTGACACTCACGTTGCTAAAGTGGTTAGAAAGACCTTCTACATTGCCCACCTGATCATGAACGGATTCACATCCAGATCTAGTGAGGTCATTGTTCCCCTGTACTCCTCACTTATCAGACCAATGATCGAGTACAATGCCCCATTCGGGATGTATCTCACCCGACATCTGCAGCAATTGGAGAGACCCCAAAAGTTCCTCACCAAAAGGATAAAGGGACTCCAAAATCTGTCATATGCTGCCAGATTGAAGAAACTCCAGCTCTATTCAGTCGCATACCGTCTGCTCAGAGGTGACATGTGCCTGACATACAAGGCCATGTCCAACCCGAATTAATGGACATGCTCCACCTCAAAAATCCAAATCCACCAAAACCACTAGAGCAAGCAACTTAAACCTTAGCACGGATATAAATAGGACGTGCTGGAGGGATAGATTTATCACTCAGAGACTCCCTATGCTGTGGAATAAAATCCCGGTCCATGTGAGGCAGAGCACCTCGCTGACTCTGTTCAAGAGAAATCTTGACCTGTGGATGGGAGATTGTAGGTTTACCCCGGGAATCATCTCTGTGTCACTGCTGGACAGAGGCACACCAAACTAATGGGCACAGTATTTTTTCATATAAGGGGTGGCGTAAGCCACAAAAATTTGGGCTAGGCTTATAAATGCCTTAGGGCAGATAGCCTAGTATAAACCTATGAACCTATGAACCTATATGGTCGAACCCATATGTTCAAACTTTTAAAAGTTTGAATGTGTTAACAGAGATCTCCGTTCAGTGCAGAAAGGGAAAATTTCCCTTTACTGCACTTTACTGTGGTTTTGGAGTTGGTATATTTAAAGAGCGAGAGGTGTGTGGGTGCAGCCCCCCCCCCATGTGGCTGTTTTTTTATTTTTTGTCATTTTCAAAATTTTAAAAGTTCGAACTTATGGGTTCAACCATATAGCGTTCAAACTTTTAAAGTTTTGATAATGTAATATGAACCCTTTTGCTGAGCCACAGACCACAAATCCAAAGCCATGATGCACCAACACAGTAGAGAAATGCACCCTGAAAGTGGAACAACTTTGGTACAAAAACAACACACACACACACACACACACACACACACACACACACACACACACACACACACACACACACACAAAACATTAACAGATAAACTATGAGAAGGCTTTCTGCATACAGTACCTGTTATTTCCTCTATTGATATCCCCATTTCAATTCAGTACTGAAACATCACTCGTTCTCATGTGTCAAGAAATATGTACCCCCCCCCCATTTATACTTGCCATGATTCACATTCTGGGGCTTGGAGGCAGCACTATCTGAATAATACAACAAACAGCAGAAAACTATGTGCTTTGCTGGCTTACAGTGAAAATCATACACAGATGGTGGATGGCAAGGCTGCTCAGGAACAAGCAGAATAGTGGTTGAGTAATAAACATCCAAAGGGCAGGGCCTTCTCATAAATCAACAGATAATGTTGAGTAAATACACATCTGTTATATAAGACATAAAAGGGCCTCTAAAATGGTAACTAATGGGAAGAATCCCAAGCAGTAAAAAATTAAACCATCCTGAGAAGTAAGAACTACAGATGAAAAAGATAAAGCAGTGAGACATGAAACAAAGCCAGACTCCTGGAATCACAGTTTGTGTAATGATGTTTGGTTAAGATGGGGAACAATAAAAAAGTGACCAAGATACAAAAGTCTAAAGCAAACACTGGAAGTAACCACACTCCTGATGCACTGGTCTTTGACAGCAACAACTTCCAGTGGCAGTTTATTGCTGACGAAATATCTAACTGCACTGTGCTTTTTCAATGTAAAGGGTTTGCTTGGCAACTGCCACCATCTCTCAGCCAAGCACCAATGAGTTGAACAATGTTCTGTCTTCTTGATCTCATGCAGTCTTCATGTAAATCCTGAGCTAATGGTCCAGGTCCAAGTCAAAGGTACAAATGGATCTGTTTCTTCTGGATTCTGTCCCCATGAAGAAAACAGAGATGAACAAAATGTTTTAACAAGAGTCCAGTAACCACTTTTGGAAAAAGTCATAGACTCCTCCCTAAGAAATATCCAATCCTTATGGAAGACTTAATAACGTTCATTACAGATAAGGGCTTGTAGATCAGAAATCCTGTAAGGTGATGTAAAGAGAATAAAATAGGGCACCTTTCAAAATGGAAATTAATTCACTGCTGAACACAGTTCAAATGGTGGCTGAGCAAGCCTTTAAATCATGGACTTCAAATTCCAGGCAGGAAGAGGGTTCCTCAAATGTGGGTTAAAATGCAAAACCCTTTAAGAAACAGCTTAACCTAACCAGTGCTGGGTAACAGTTCTGCCCATACCTCTCAACTGTCCAGATTTTCAAAGAATGTCCAGACTTTTGCCTCATATTTTTGATTTGTTCCTCGTTAAAATTTGGGGTTTTCTGGTAAATAAGTGAGGAATGAAGTTACTAAATAATTACATACATTTGAATTTCACACTTCACATCCTTCAAAAAATGCATGTTAACACAAATCATATTATTCTAGCAACTTTGTAAGTTTATAAGGGCAATATTTATAAGCTTATACTAGCAATACTGAAAATCTGTCTCTATATTTGAGTTTTTTGTGCTAAGAAGTTGAGAGGTATGGTTCTACCCTCCACAATGTCATGATGTGCAGAGACACATGAAACAGGCACCCCATAACTTAAGCTACTATCACACACAGTTGTGAAGGACAGTCCTTAATCCCACACAAATTAACCAACTGCGGCAACAAAAAACACCGCTTCAACCAAATAGCCTCTTTCCTTTAGAAAAATATGTTTGCTAAAGGTAAGGTTCCTTCACAGGTTCTATCACCTCTGAGACTCCCTGTAGAAACTCCAACTTGATGTAGAAAACTCCAGTCTGAAAGTGTAGTTGCATAAAATCTTACCATAACAACAAATGTCCTTCCCTTCACTGTAGCAGTATTCCTTATTCTAGGGATCCCCTGCCATGGGAAGCCCGACATCTGGCCAGTATACCAAAGCCTTAGGTTTACTAGTACATTGTACGTCACATGTATGCTTCTCAATTAAGGCATGGGGCATAAAGATGATGTACGGATGCACATATATTAGAACTGAAAAGCCCCAGGAGAAACAACAATCCAAGGAGTAAAGGAGGAACATGTGCATCTCAAAGGAAAAAAGGAGTAAAGAATAGAGGGTCGAGGAAAGTAGCAAATACTGCAACAGTGAAGGGAAGGACATCTATTGTTATGTAAGATTTTACACAACTGCACTATGTCCTTCCATATTACTGTTGCAGTATTCCTTACTCTAGGGAGAGTAGGAAGGTCCAAGCAGAGCCCTGAAGAACACCATGCAGGATGTCCCTGCAAATCCGGCTCTAGCTAGGGAAACCACATCCAGCTTGTGATGTTTAATAAAGGTATGTACGGAAATCCAAGTAGCTGACTAAATCATGGAATTGGGTATCTAAACCTTTAAAGAAAGCAGCAGAGGAAGACACAGCTCTGGCAGAATGAGCCTTTACAGAAGTAGAAAGGCTTTTCCCATGAACAGAGTAACAAAAAGAAATGGCCTTAGAGATCCAAGAAGAAACTGTTTGATTAGAAACAGCCAAACCTAGAGACCTAGAATGAAACGAAACAAAACGTTGCACAGATTTATGAATGGTTTTAGTCTTCTCTAAATAATATGCAAGTTGTCTATGCAAATCCAAGGTGTGAAGAACCTTCTCACTAGCAGACTACCGAGAAGGGAAGAAAGTTGGCAAATAAACAGACTGATAAACAGACAACTCATTAACCACCTTGGGCATAAAAGAAGTATTATTATGAACATATACCCCATCACTATGAAAAACAAAAAAGGAGGGCCAGCTGTAAGGGCCTGAAGCTCAGACACTTTTCTAGCTGAATTAAGGCCCAAAGGAAGAACAGTGCTGTAAGGAAGTTGAAGCTGCAGGCTCAAAAGGAGCCTGAGTCAATTTTTCAAGAACAAAATTAAGGTCCCACAAAGGAGGAATAGGCTTCCTGGGAGGCCTGATATGAAGGATGCTTTTAAGAAATTGTTTGACCTCAAATCTAGAAGCCAACTGAGGAGTCAAAGGCAGACAAGCAGAAATAGCTGAAAGGTGGGCTTTAACTGAAGAGTATGCCACTCCAGCATGGAGCAATTCACAGAAATAAGAATGAACTAAAGGAACTTCCACAGATAGTGGATACTAGTTACGAGCAAGACACTAGACAGAAAATCTCTTCCATTTTGACAAATAAGATTTCCTGATAGTGGGTTTTCTGGTCTCCTGCAGAACCCGAAGCACACTGTCAGAAAAATAGTGCCTAAAAGGGATCAAACCCAATCACCCACAGTGTCAAGTGAAGATTGGACAAGTGAGGATGGATGAGAGACCCCTTGTATTGTGTGAGTAGGTCCACTCTGTGAGATAACTTGTGGTGACTGCCTGTGGGTAGGTGCAGAAGAGCACCCGAGAAAAACACAATTCTGAGGAGGAGTCAGAAAGGATTCTTGAAAATTTACTGTAAACTCTAGGCTTTGCAGAGTGGAAGCCTGAATGAGCAGGTTGTCCAGGTAAGGAAAGATTTGTGTCCCCCTCATCCTGCAAAAAAGCAATCACAGGATCAAGGCAGTACAGAGGCCAAAGGGCAAAGCAGAGAACTGAAAATGCAAGGAAGAAACAGAAACGTGAAAATTTCCTGAAATGGGGATAAACAGGAAAATGGAGATCGGCATCTTTGAGATCCAGAGAGACTAGGAAAGCCTGATGCAGAAGCAGAGGAAACGGGGTTTGAAGAGACAGCATTTGAAAGGAAGGAACCTTTAGAAAAGGTGTTGAACTGAGAAAGATCCATAATGCGTCTCCAGGTTCCTTCTCTCCTGGGAACCAGGAACATTTTGGAATAAAACCCTTCCTCTTTTGAGAAGCAAAAACTGCTTGGATGGTGCCTTGAGACAAAATGCTCTGAAATACATCTTGAAAAAAGGGCAACTCTTCCTGAGGAGCTCAAGGAATGCCCAAAAGGGAAGGAAGGGACTTCCATACCATGTAATACCACTGACAAATGATGGACAGAACCCAAGAATCCTCAGTGATCTTTAACCAAATGTGAAGAGACAGAGAAAGGTGAAGTGATAAAGGAACCTGACTTAGGAGGAAGGGAAGAAAGTCAGACAGAACCTGGCTCGCCTGGAAAAGGAGGCTTTTGAATAGACTTAGCAGGAGGAGCCCTTCTAGAATCCTTTTTACCTTTGGAAGGAGGACAAGACTGTCTACTTACAAAGGGAGGCTGGGAAGGATATTTCCTCTGAAATTTGGGAACAGAGGAAACAAAAATATGTTTCAATTCCTGCAAAGCCTTCCACTTTTCTTGCAGAAGCTTAAAAAGCTCAGCAGCAGCAGAATCAAACAGACTTTTATTGTCAATGAGAACATCCATCAATTTAGCCTTAATGTCATCAGGCAAAGGCTGAGGGCGAAGCTAAGAATAATGTCTTAACACAGAACCAAAGGCTGCCACTCTAGAAGAAGCATCAGCTAAATCATAACTACATTTAATAGAATGACGGGTACTTGAGAAGAAGATCCCAACAAAGAGTGGGCCGAAGCCTTCCCCTCAGACTCAGGAAGGTCAGAAATAATGTAAAAAGTCTGAGAGAGAACAGCTAAAATATACCTGGTCATGTGGGTCTGGTAGTTAATAGCCCGAAAGGCCAAGGTAGCAGCAGTGTACAACTTTTTGACCAGCCTTTCCATGGCCCTCCTTTCTTTGTCAGAAGGAAGCACTGTAGTGGAAGGCAACAGTTTGAAGGTTTGTCTGAAGAAACAGGAACAGAGGGATCAGCAGAAAGACGTTTGTAAAGAAATTTAGAATCATCAGGCACATTATAAAACCTATTAGGTTTTTTAGAAGTTGGAGGATGAGAATCAGGAGCCCGAGAAGCTAATGAAAAAGTATTCACCAAGTCAGCAAGGACAGGAGGGGCAGCAGAAGGCTTAGGAGTCTCCATCTAGAGGAGTTCATAATACCTTTTCTGGACATCAAAAACCTGGCTACAGTCCCATTTAAAACATTTCATCATCAAAGATGTAGTATTCCCAAAGGAAAATTCTTCAAAGGGAGAATCTGGACTAACGGAGTCTTCTTCCTCAGAACCATGTTCTAATGGAGAAGAAATCTGAGAGTAACAGGCTAAAGACTCTTGTTCAGAGTACAAATCCTCATCAGTAAAGTCCTGCTTGCTTGGCCTCTTAAGAGGAGTAGAAGACCAAGGTAGGCAGAAAGAGAAACTCCTGAGGGCCTCAAGGCCATGTGTGCATTAAGCAATCCCTGAGTGAAATCTTGCCACAAATGCTGAAGATCCTTAGGATCAGGGGAAATATGCTTTGTTTTTTTTTTTGCTTATTTTTCAAAGGAACGTCATCCATTAAAGATCTTAGCAGGGCCTTTGCCAACACTCAAACAACATAGTAGGAATCTCCTCCCTAACAAGAATCTGCAGAACACTCCTCAGTCCCTTGGATATGATCAGCCACGGTTCACCCTCAACATCCATAACGGACATCTGCAGAACCAGACGACATGCAAGAAACTGGATCTATGCCAGTCTCTGAAATGACTGCAACAGAGGAATCCATGGAATAACTAACCATCATCCAGCTTTCACCAGTCTTGAGAAAAACATCTGGGCGAGGCAGTATAGTAGACAAATAGTACAGTTGTGTACACTTACCATAAATGTAGATGTTCGAGTGTATTCACTGTTGCAGTCATTACATTTAAGGTAATCTGCTGGCAGGTTGCCCTCAGTCAGCCTGAATTCCAAAGTCTTGGGTCCTGTGTCGGTTGCTGGGGTATAAGACAACCAGCCAATGCCATTTTCTTTAGTTTTTCTTGCCTCTGATGTCAGGTGCCCCCAAAAGGGTAGCAAAAAATTATATATATATATATATATATATATATATATATATATATATATATATATATATATAAATATATATATATATATATATTTTTTTTTATTTATTTTATTTATTTTATTTTACATTTGTTAACCGGGAAATTCCGACTGGACCAGGTCCATTTTCAGCGGAAGCCCGGGGAGAAAAGCTCCAACATCAAGTTATACAAATACAGTACATCCAGCATAATACACAAAACAGGTTACATCATGTATGCTGAGCATAGTAATATAACAAGACTTAATTAATAAAAACACTCCAGGTAAAAGATATAGAACATGGGTAAAAAGACAATGTCAGTCATAATTTGGTAAGAAAAGAAAATATATCAAGTAAGATTCTACAGTTAAAAGTACCCTTTCAGATGACCATATATATATATATATCCATGCAGCAATACAAATTTTACCTTCATCTACAAGCAAATACACCACATAGGTTGTAGAAGATAGTGAAGGAAAGGTAAACTCCAGAATGAAAGGGGGATGGCGGGCGGGTGGGTAATCTGGACTGCAACAGTGAATACCCTCGAACATCTACATTTATGGTAAGTGCACACAACTGTACTATGTTCTTCGTGTTTCACTATTGCAGTCATTACATTTGGGTAGAATCCCAAAGATATGGATGGGAGGCTGGAGCTAAACAGCATTAGGGGCGGCTATAAGGCCCTGCAGAACTGCAGTGGCAAAGCCTGCCCTGGACTTAGAGTAGAGAGGCAAATGATAATGCCTTGTAAAAGTGTGAACAGAACTCCAAGTAGCAGCCTCTAAAATGTCTTTGGTTGGTACTCCTCTGAGAAAGGCTGCTGATGTAGCTGCAGCTCTGGTGAAATGAGACCTAATGCCCTTGGGCACAGGTTTGCCATGGTGTAAGTAGCAGAAACAAATGTAGTGGCTTATCCACTTTGAAATAGTCTGCTTTGAAACAGCCTTTCCTTCTGATCCTACAGCATATGTCACTAGTAGTTGCTCAGTTTTTCTTAGAGCTTTAGTCCTGCTCAAGTAGAATCTTAGTTATCTGTGTATGTCCAAGGAATGCAGAATTCTCTCCCCCTTGTTCTGTGGATTTGGATAAAAGGTTGGCAGATGAATAGTTTGGTTAACAGCCAAAGTGGAAACCACCTTAGGCATAAATGAAGGATTGGTCCTCAGAGACACCCTGTCTGCGTAAAATATGATAAAAGGCTCCACAGCCATGAGGGCCTGTAGCTCTGAGACTCTTCTTGCTGAAATAATTGCTAGGAGCAGAGCTGTCTTCCATGATAAGAACCTTAGATCTGCAGTAGCAGTTGGTTCAAATGGAGGCAGGGTGAGCTTTTCCAACACATAATTGAGGTCCCATGCAGGTACTGATGATCTTCTGGGAGGCCTTAAATTTTTAGCTGCTCTGAGATACTGTTTTAGTAAAGGATGAGAAAAGATTGGTGATTCTGTATTGTAATGAGCCAAAATGGCAGAGGCATGGATTTTTATTGATGTAAAAGTTAGGCCTTTGTCAAGCATCTCAGTCAAGTATTGTAATATAGGAGGAATATTAGGTTCTGCTGTATCCGTTCCTTGTGCTTGATTCCAAGCACAGAATTTCTTCCATTTATCAGCATAAGATTTTCTAGTACTAGGCCTTCTGACTTCCAAAATGACATCCATCACAGCTTTACTGAGAGGTGTTGTTTGCATAACTACATGATCAGCCATGCTGCCAGGTTCAGTGTTTGGAGTTGATTGTGCAGGACCTGATTGTTTTTCTGGGACAGTAATTGAGGTCTTTGAGGTAAGGTCCAAGCTGGGTAATGAGACAGTTCTTTAGGACTGGGTACCAGTATTGGTGTGGCCAGTCCGGGGCAATCAGTATCATCTTTGGTTTCTCTTGTCTGACTTTTAGTAGGACCTTGGGAAGAAGAGGCAGAGGAGGAAAGACGTAAACTCATAAGTTTTTCCCTACTAAAAGATAGGGCGTCCACTTTCCATGCTTGTCTGTGATAAGTTCTTGTGCAGAATCTTTTCAATTGATAATTTTGAGGAGAGGCAAACAGATCTATGTCCAGGCTCCCCCATTTCTTCATTATCATGCTGAAGACTTGTGGATCTAGTTTCCACTTGTGAGGGTCCACAACGTTTCTGCTTAAATCGTCTGCCAGAGTATTTTGTTTTCCTGGCAGGAATTGAGCTTGTAGATGTACTTGGTAAGTCAAAGCTGTGTCCCATGTCATGGCTAGTCTGCAAAGGGGGGTATGAATGTGTGCCCCCCTGCTTGTTTATATACCAAATAACTGTGGTGTTGTCCATCTTTATCAGTAGTTGTCCTGGATGAAGTAAGTCCTTGAAGGCTCTCAGGACATTTTGAACAGCTAACATCTCCTTTTGGTTGATATTCAGATGCATTTGTTTTGGGGTCCATATGCCCTGAATGCATCTTCTCACCAGGTGGGCACCCCTGCATAATCTGATGCGTCTGTTGTTAAGGTTTGGCTTGCAGGAGGTAGAGTGAAGGGCCATCCCATGTTTTGGTGACATGCCTTTGCCCACCAAAGAAACTCCTGTTGTAGGCAGGGAATGAGAGGAATCATTGTTTCCAGACTGTGACAATGTTGGCTCCATAAACTTTTTAGGTACCACTGAAGTTTCCTCATATGCAGTCTTGCATATGGAATCAGTAGAATGCAGGATGCCATGAACCCCAAAGCCTGCAGAGTTTGTCTTGCAGATAACTGGGTTTTTGTTGCCATCAGTTTGAAGTAAGTAGTCAGTTGCCTTTGTTTGTCTGGCGTGAGGAAAGCCACCTGGGCAGTTGTATTTAAGCTTGCACCCAGGAATGTTATCTTTTGAGAGGGTGTCATTTGTGATTTTGTTTCGTTTATTGTGTACCCTAGGCATGTTAGAAGCCTTTTCACAAATGCCAGGTGCTGAAGAAGAGTGTCCTTGTTCTCTGCTTGAATGCGACAGTCATCCAAGTAAGGATATATTTGCAAACTTCTTTGTCTGCAAAAAGCAATTACTGGTGCCAGGCACTTTGTAAAGACCCTGAGCGCAGTAGATGAGCCAAAGGGCAGTGCAGAGAATTGATAATGCATTAAGCCAGCCTTGAAACGTAGGTATCTTCTGCACGATTCCCTTATTGGGATATGCAGATATGCCTCTTTTAGGTCTAATGTCACCAGCCAAGCATTCTTGCCCAGCATGGGCAGAAGCTGCTGCAAAGTTAGCATTTTGAATTTTGGAATGTTCAGGAATGTGGTCAAAATTGATAAATCCAGTATTGGCCTCCAGGCCTTGTCCTTTATGGGTACCAATAACAGTCTTGAGTAAAAACATAGTCCTTTTTCCTGTTCTGGTACTGGCTGAATAGCCCTCATACCCATGAGGGACGTAACCTGTTTCTGTGCCTCTGCCCATTGATTTTTTGGCAGATCCAGCCAACCGTTTGCCACTGGCAGAGTATGGAAATGGAATCTGTATCCCTGTGATACTATGCTTAACACTCACTTGTCCTGGGTTATTAACTGCCAAATTTGAGCAAAAAGTGCTAATTTTCCCCCTAATGGTGATGCCAAAAGGTAAGTGCTTGGTGATGGTACTGGGAAGTCATTAGGACTGTTTTCTGTAGGGTTGTGCTTTACCTCCACCAGATTTGGAGGTAGAAGCACACCATTGCTTTGACCTGTAAGAATCCTGTGCCTGGTATCTAGAACCTTTAGGGCATCTGGATTTTCCCCTTTGAGCTCTGTCGGACACAGGAAAGGACCAATTTTTTGTAGGCCAGTGACTAGTGAATCTTGGTGGCTGCACTTGTAAGAAGTCTTTTACAGTTTGCATAGACTTAGCTTTGTCTTCCATTTTCTTTAAAACCTCTTCTGCCTTAACACCAGAGTATCATGCTGTAAAGGTGCATCCAATAATTTAGCTTCAACATCATCAAGCAAATTTTGCTCCTTTAGCCATGCAGTAACTGCGGCCATGCAGGAGACCTCTAAGGAATCAAAACCACATTGCAAAGTAAGCTTTCCAACTTGTTTAGCTGCATGCAATAATTCCTGCAATTCTGTATTTTCTGCACATTCAGAAATCAACATCATTTTCTGTTTCAGCAATCCCATACCATGTTGTTGATACTTGAGCATATGAAACTTTTAGTTATGTACTTACCATAACGAGAGATGTATGTGATCCATCTCACCTACATTCATAACTGATGGACTCGGAGCAGAGAATCGGCTCCGACTCGGCCGATACACTAGCACAAAGTCTCTCATTGGCTGAGCCAACCCCCTTATCCCAGGATGCACCATGCCCAAACCCCCAGATCTTGTTTGCCCCACAACAACTCACCCACATGTGCCACTCCGACTGTACAATAGTGTTTCCTCCAGATCCAACAGGTAGGGGGAAGGAGGGCGAGATAGAATGTAGGCGAGATGGATCACATACATCTATCGTTATGGTAAGTACATAACTAAAAGATGTAATGCGATCCTATCTCGCCTACATTAATAACTGATGGGACAGCATCCCTAGCACCTAGATCCTGGGAGGCTCACTGGAAAACACTCCTGAGCACTGTGGAACCAAAGGACGCCCGACCTCTAGAGGCCATGTCCAGTTTGTAATGAGAAATAAAAGTATGTGGAGAAGCCCAAGTGGCCGCTGCACATATCTCATCCACCGAAAGTCTGGTGTGGAAGGCCACTGAAGTTGCCATAGCCCTAGTAGAATGCGGTCTAACTGTAAATGGAAGGTCCCCGCCTGTTGATGCATAAATAAATGAAACACAATCCCTAATCCACCTAGCAATAGTGGTCTTAGTTACTGCTTTGCCAATCCTGTTATCTGCAAAGGTCACAAACAACTGGTCTGATTTCCTCTGCTGCTGTGTCCTATCCAAGTAAAACCTCAGTTGTCTATGCACATCCAACTGATGAAGTCTGTATTCTGCCTTGTTGGAAAACTTTGGAAAGAAAACTGGTAGCTCTATAGATTGCTGCAGACAAAGAGCAGAAGAAACCTTCGGAAGAAATGACGGATTTAGTCTTAGAGATAACTCAATCCTTGTGAAAGATCAGATAAGGGGGCTTAACAGAAAGGGCTTGAAGCTCCGAAACCCTTCTGGCTGAAGTAATAGCTACCAAGAAGGCAGTCTTCCAAGATAAGAACTTTTGCTCACAAGTGGCCGCCGGCTCGAAGGGATGAGACATCAAGGCTCCTAAAACTACATTCAAATCCCATGGCAAAACAGGTTGCGACACCGGGGGGTGAAGCAACCAAGCTCCCTTAAGAAAGGCCTTACACAACTTATAACTCATGAGTGAAGGCTCAAAGGCAACATGATAATTAGAAATCGCTGCCAATTGGACTTTAAGCGTGGAGACAGCGGAACCCTGTCTAAAAAGAGTTGCCAAAAAATCTAATACTGCCGACACCGGGGCTGTCAGAGGGTCAAGGTTGTGCCGCTTGGCCCAAATGACAAACCTTTTCTATTTATTAGAATATATCTCCTTAGTGGAAGCTCTGTGAGAAGAAAACAGAATCCGGACCACCTCAGGCGAAAGGATATGCTGTCTGACTAAGGTCGGAAGTGGAGCAGCCAAGTCATTAGCTTGAGAGTTCACAGTGATGGATGGGCCTGACCTGACTGAAGAGTCAGGAGGTCTGGAACTGGGTCCAGAATACAAGGATCCTTCACTGCATACTTCCGAAGGAAAGGAAACCAAACTTGGCGGGGCCAGTGTGGTGCGATCAAAATCATGCTGCTTCCCAAGCAGATCACCTTCTGAATCACCTTTGGCAGTAGTGGGACCGGAGGGAAGGCGTAGAGCAGACCGGAGGGCCAATTGTGGACTAGAGCGTCCCTGGGTGACTCCCCCTCGGGGGGAAACAGGGAGAAGAAATTGCTGCACTTCACGTTCCAGGGGCTGGCGAAAAGGTCGCAACAGGGAAACCCCCACTTGGAGAAGATCCTAGCCGCTACTTGGTCGTTCAGGGACCACTCGTGAGGCATCAGAATAACTCTGCTCAGCCTGTCTGCTATCACATTGGACTTCCCCGGAATGTGCGTTGCCACTAGAAATCTCTGGGAAGCGATCGCCCAGTTCCAAACTCTCATGGCTTCTCTGCAAAGAGGATAAGACCTGGTTCCTCCCTGCTTGTTCAGGTACCATACTACCGCCATAATGTCTGAGAAGATTGCGATGGTACCCTTGGGAAGAGAGCTGTGAAGTGCCTGCAATGCTAGAAGCACTGCCCTCATTTCCAGAACATTGATATGTAAGTGTGTTTCGTGATTCTGCCACGTGCCTTGAACTGTCCTGCCCAGATAATGCCCCCCCACCTATCTGGGAGGTGTCGTGGTCACTGTGGCAATGGGGGAGGGTGGGCAGAAGAGTCTCCCCTGGTTCAGGTTGGAGGAGAGGAGCCACCACCGAAGATCTCGCCATCACGTTTCCGTGATGAGAATCGGGTAGGACAAGGGCAGTTCTTGGTATGACCACTGGGTCGACAGGAGCCATTGGAGAATTCGCATGTGCAATCTTGCCAGAGGGACCAGAAGAATGGGGGCCGCCATCGACCCCAAAAGCTGAAGGACCATCCTGGCTGGGGCTTTCCTTCGGGGTAGTAAGGCTAGGACTTGGTCTTGTAGTATCTTTATCCTCTCTGTTGGAAGGAATTCTCGCAACTCTACAGAGTCTAGCTCTGCACCTATAAAGGCAACACGCTGTGATGGCAGCAATACAGACTTTTCCCAGTTGAATGTAATTCCTAATAGATGTCCCAACTTGATGGTAGCACTCACGGCTTGAATAAGAAGATGCCTGGTGGGGGCGGTGAGGAGCCAGTCATCTAGATACGGAAACACCTGGAATCCCAGACGTCTCAGGTGAGCCGTCACCACTGCCAGACATTTGGTAAACACCCTGGGGGCTGTGGTGAGACCAAAGGGCAGGGCTCAGAACTGGAAGTGACTGGCTCCTAGGCGGAAGCGTAAATGTATCCTGGACGCCCTGTTTATCTTGATGTGATAATAGGCGTCCTTGAGATCGCTGGAGCACATCCATACTCCTTTTTCCAGCAATGGGAAAATGGATTGCAACGTGACCATCTGGAACTTGGACTTCTTTACGAAGCGTTTTAGGTGGCTGAGGTCCAGAATGGGTCTCAAGTCCCCTGTTCTTTTCGGCACCAAAAATAACTTTGAATAAGTTCCTAATCCGGTCTAGTCTGCGGGGACTGGCTGGATGACTCCCTTTCCGAGCAGCTTTGCGACCTCTATGGCTGCTTGATCCCACTGACTGGGTGGCATGTCCGGGATTTTCCTTGACGGTGGAGTGGGATGGATAAAGGGGATGGTGTATCCTCCAGTGATGATACGAAGCACCCACTGATCCTGAGTGATGGAACCCCAGGCCCTTGGATGAGTCGAGAATCGACCCCCAACTGGCTCCGGAGACGCACAGTCGGGCAGTCCCTTAGGGATGCTGGAAGGAGGAACCACGAAAGGATTCGCGGTCTCCTGAGTTGCGGGGGCCTCCGCTGCCTCTAGGGCGACGTCTTCTGGAATAATCCCCCCCCCCTCTGCCTCTGGAACGGGGGGTCACTCCGACGGGCAGGGAAAGACTTTTGGGACTTTCTGAACCACATCTTTCCTCCCCTCTGAGCCTTGGGATAAGGTTTTGAGGGAAGCAAAAAACGGGCCCCAATGGCAGACAAAGTCTTACCCTCCTGCTCACATCTAGTGAGTGTGTCTTTCACCTTGGGTCCAAAGAGAGAGGACCCATCGAATGGAGCGTCGGTGAAGGAAGACTTGAACGCCTCCGCAAAGTGACACAAGCGCATCCAGGCTTGCCTCCTAAGGGCTACGCCCGAACTCACTGCCCTACCCACCCCTTCGGCTGCATACGATATGAGCCTCATGGACGAGTTAACAATGGACGAAAGGGTAGACAGCTGGGCATTGACAGACTGCATCAACGTCTCAGGCACGTTACCCGACAGTGTATTCCCCCAACTCCTTTATGAGATCCCTTTGGAGCCTCGTAAAGTGACATAAATAATTCAGCGACCGCAGGGTAAAGGTCGCTGACGTCAGGGTACGCTTCCCGTACCTATCCATGCTCCTGGACTCGTTGTTAGGAGGATGGATAGAAGTAGATGACTCTGCCACATCTTGCTGGGTGGCAGACGCCACCACCATAGCATCAACCGGAACTCCCTTGGTTAGAAACTCCTTGCCAGGGGGTGCGGATAAAAACTTGTTGGGGCAAGAAGGAACTGGCTCCACAGAATCAGGGTGTTCCCACACCCTTCGACAAATAAGGTCCAGTAACTCATCGAAGGGTGGAGACACCCAGGAGGCAGAGGGTTGGGCTCCGCAGGCCTTGAGGAAGACCGACTCTTCCGAGGAAGGGGTTTTGGATGGCCAGTCACCCCTCTGTCTCAAGATCTCCAAGATATCAGAGAACGAGACATCATCAGAGGACGACTTAGGGGACCCTTCCACATCATCGAGGTCAGTGTCTGAGGTGACAGACTCATCTGGGGAGTCTATGTGCTTCCTCTTGCACAATTTTTTCCTGGGGGGCTCTTCAGGCACGAACTCTGAATGCTCCTCGGAAAACAGGGGACCACACAAGGAGGAATCCTCAGGCCTAGGAGCCGCTCTGTCCGAAGACAGGGGGGCACCAGAAGCTCTAGCCGCCGTGTCTAGGGAAGGAGTCGCAGATTCAGGTGAAGTCACTAGAGACTTGGCCAGCGTGCTCCTCATAGCCTCGAAGGCGGGCCCACCAGAATCTGTGGAGAGGCCCGTCCCCGAGACCATGACCAGTGTCGGGGTTCCCCTAGCCGAGGTGCCAAGAGGGAGACTCGGGGCCGAAACTAGAAGCCCCGATGAATCCCCCTTGCGCCTGGCTGAGGACACCCGAGAACCGAAACCTCTGGAAGGCACAGAAAGGGTTGGAGCTGAAGACGGTGCCGACAGACTAGCAGTGGGTCTTGGGACCGACTCAAGGACTTCACCCGACTCTATGAACTCCGACTCCGATGACACCAAGGTTGTCAGAGGAGGAAGAAACGGTATCGAAAGGGCTGGCTCCGGGGCCGACTGGGCCAGAGCCGAAAATAATTTGGATAAGACAGGTGACTGGAGGAGCCTCTGGACCACCCTATCTACATCCGAATCTGAAAGCCTGAAGGACCTGGAGGAAACAGAAGGGGGCCGAGAAACTTTTTCTATCGGCTCCGAGACAAGGCTAGGAGGCCGGCTCCGAATCGGCTCCTAAAGGATCGGGGCCGAAGCAGACTCGACCAGAACCGAGACCCCTTATGGCGCCGACGGTTCAGAAACCGACCCCAGAGCAGAAACACTCTCTTGCGGCTCCGAGACCAACGGAGCCGACGAAGGAGACCCAGATTTAGACCCTCTATCCTGCGGCTCTGAAATCAGTGGAGCCAAGGAAGGGGACAGAGTACCTGATCTCTCATCCCGAGACTCCAAAACCAGTGGAGCCGAGGAGGGAGACTCAGATTTAGATCCTCTATCCTTCAGCTCCGAGGCCAGTGGAACCGAGGAAGGGGACACAGATTTAGCTCTTTTTGCAGGCGGCTCCGACAGACTTGTCGGAGCCAAAGACTTCTTTTGCTTCGATTTCGAGGAGGGAGAAGAAGCCAAAGCTTCCTCAAAGGCTGGTTTGATCAGAATCTTCTTTCTCTCATGTAGGACACGAGAGGAGAAAGCATGGCAAACACTGCAAGATTCTTGCAAGTGTTTAGCCCCTAAACAATAAACACAGATGGTGTGACCATCTGTCAACGACATCTTGTAATTGCATTTTGAACGTTTTTTAAAGCCCGATGGCTTATGTTCCTTTTCTTTGCCAGACATACTCACTGTAACACACTCAAAACACACAAGGAGGGAAGGGGGGGAAGAGCTCTAACTTAAACGCTCTACAAGAGATAGGGCAAAGGCCCTCTAACTCAAACGGGCCTAGCCCGCCAAACAGAAGGGATTACCACAACAATTCAAAAAGACAAACACAGTCAATCACAATGGAACTAACAGCAAGATAGCTATTAAAATAGCTGTTTGAGCATAAATTCTAAAGCTAATTGCCAAAAAGCGACCAAAAGGCCAAAATAGTAGGGTACTTAGCCACAGCCAAGTCGAGACCACGTCGTTACTCTAGGAGCGGCAAACGAGATCTGAGGGTTTGGGTGTGGTGCATCCTGTGATAAGGGGGTTGGCCCAGCCAATGAGAGACTTCGTGCTAGTGTATCGGCCGAGTCGGAGCCGATTCTCGGCTCCAAGCCCATCAGTTATGAATGTAGGCGAGATAGGATCTCATTACATCTGGCAGTTTAAGGCCCTAATTGCCAAGGTTGCAGATGTATAAACCTTCTTTCCCCATCTGTCCTGTGCCCTTGAATCTCTGTCAGAGGGGGTAGGATTTTTTGCTTTTGAAGCCTTAACTCACTTTGGACCCTGTGAAATAGTTTCAGGGTCAGCAGCAGGGTTTCTAAATAAAAAAATGTGTGTGTCAGGGGCCCTGTAATATCTGTCAGGCCTGCTGGGGGCCGGAGGTAAGGAGTCAAGCTTGACTCCGAAAACACATCCTCCACAATGTCTAAAACAGGGGGTATGGCTAAAGGCCTATGCTGAGGGAGAAGGAGGAAATCCATGAGCCTCTTTTTTGATTCTGAGAAATCTTGACTCTCCCAGTGAAAATGCTCCCTCAAAGTATACAAGTTTTCTCCAAATGAATAATCCTCAGGAGGTGATGCAGAAGGAATAGATTCCTCGGCATCAGAATCCTCATAGGGAGGAATAGATAATTCCTGATCAGAAGAAATAGAAACCTGATCTGAAGATTCATAATCAGTGTCTTGCCTAGGTCTCTTAACAGGAGGGGGTTGGGAACCCCTAATCAAGGTAATTAGGTCTTCAGCCATTTTGATCATCTGTTTTTTAGGCATAGAGGCCTGTGCACGTGGCTCATGCATCTTTTTTTTAGCTTTAGAAGTTGCTTTTGTCTTTGGTTTTGCAGCTGTCGTCGGTTTTATATAAAAATGTTGAGGCCTGAATACACCCTCAGAAGCCGGTGCCTGCTCAGCGGCTCCGGACCCATCCAAGGGAGAGACATCCGTGGGTACAATACTTTGTATCTCACGGCATGCCGGATTCCACATGGGTCTCGGTAGCGGCCTGCGACTCGAAAGTAGCGGGTATCATGGGCTGCGAAAGCACCTCACTGAATATCGGCAAACCGGCGACTGGCTTAGGAGAAGCTTCGTCGGATTTGGACCTCGACGGTCTGTCTCTGTCCTCCTCTTTGTGTTTTTTGTGTACTCCGGCAGTCGGATTGCTATACAATGACATTTTAGGATAGTTAAATCTGTTTCCAAAATATTTTGAGGCAAAAATATACCAATGCTTAATAGTGCATTGGTTAAATCTAGCAAAAAAACGACAGCCGAGCACGTTGTGATCAGGGCCTAGGCAAGGAATACAGTATAAATGGAAATCCTTATGAGGTATTCGCTTCCCACAAGTAATGCAATTATTAACTTTTTCTGACATCGGTAAGAAGCAAGAAAAAAAGTTTCCCCAACGGGGTACTTAGCTTTAGTGAAGACTTCGGTTCTGAAACTCGAACTTGAAAATTTCAGGAGTCGACCGACCGGCACTTGCGAACTGCTTCTGCTTCGGGCACCACACGGCAAGAAAGACTAAAGAAAATGGTGTCGGCTGCTTGTCTTATACCCCTGACGACCTGATGTCATGGAAGAGGAGACAGCAACCGACGCAGGATCCAAGACTTTGGAATTCAGGCCGACTGAGGGCAACCTGTCAGCAGATTACCCAAATGTAATGACTGCAACAGTGAAACACGAAGAATATCTAACCTAATGTTTTTGGTCTTCTTCTTAGCAGACGGCTGACCCTTGGGCTGGGATGATTCTGCAATTACATCTTGGACCAAAAATGTAAGATTCTGGTTCTCAAGGTAGCTAGATAAAGAGTAGAGAAGATTCTGAAGAGTCTTGGGGACAAACACCTGATAAATTGGGCATAACTTATGGTTGTGAGAAGCACCCAAACAAAAGAAAACAAACACTGCTCATGACAGTCCTTATAGGGAATCTATGTCCCACACTGACATGTTCCCTTTCTGGACGACATGTCATCTCACAACAAAACGTGGCACTTATCTGAAATGACTTGGTAACCAGTAGACAAAGACGTGTTCAGATTGATTGAAGATGGTGTTCAGATGGGTGGCAAAGAAGCTCTGAGGTATGTACGTCAGTACAGCACCCTTATGCCTTACTCTGTGAGTGGGGTACACGTGACGTATGATGTACTAGTAATCCTAAGGCTTTGGTATACTGGGCAGACATTGGGCTGCCCTTGGCAGGGGATCCTAAGAAACACTGCAACAGTGAACTGGAAGGACATCAAGAGATCTAAATCAGGAGCTAAGCAGTAAGGTGGAGACTTTCTTCGACTGTACTTTAACAGTTTCATATATTTCCACAGACAGATTAAAATAATTCCCTTCTTTATCAGTGCAGGAAACAAGAATAATTTCTGGACTTTTTTCTTTGAGTTTTGTGACAAGGTAAGGAAATGGGGAAAGATGAAAATATATAGAGACATTTTCTTTATAACTGGAGACAGATCTCATCCATGGTCAGCTTCTCCCTGGCTGCTGCTGCTGCTGCTGAAAAATCTTCAAAGGGGCAAAATCTCTGGACTCTAGGATGACCCATTCCCAAAATGAGACTGCTCAAGCAGGGACTCCAAAGCCCTTGGCACCAAAAAAAGACTCAGGCTGTGGGCAGAGAAAGGCAGAACCTTCACTTCACTAGGACTTGAACAGCAAGCTAATGCCCCATGGACTATGGTCAACTGCCGAATCAGCACTTTTTTTTTTTTTTGCACAGGAAATTAAACTATATGCTGTACCATTTTTTCATATTCTATGCAATTGTCTGATTGCATAAGTAGAGCAAGAAGGGCTCAGGTCTCAATTTTCTTTTCAGAACAATGAGGGCAAGAAACATTATCCATACTTCCAGACGGATTATGTCAACACCCTGGTCTTTAGGGGTCACACTTTTTCTAAACAAGTGAAGATCACATGTGAGATACTGAACCAAGCAGCAACGTATATGTTTTAAAGAACTTAAATGGGTACTATTATAGAAGAGTAAACCCAAAGTGAGACTGGTGATAACATTCACCAATCAGTGACCTGATCAAAAGGGTCTGACAGCAAATGTAGGTCCAAAGCTACTGACATCTCAACATCAACTGCAATAATCACATTTTCAAATGTGTGAATGGAACTGTAATGTCTGCATTTACTAAAAACACAAGATGTACAAGGTGAACTTTTAGCTAGGACCCTCTCAGCATTCGCACCCAGGCTATCAATGTCACAATTTTCTGGTTCCCCTTTATACGGTCGAATCAACAAAATGGATGAAAACCCAATCCAGCCCTGAAGAACTTCTGCACTGGAACACAGCCAGTCATCCAGACAAAGATCAGCAACATAAAAAGAGCAGACTTTTTTTTTTTTTTTTTTTAAGTCAATGACAAAATACTGTTATGTCCTCAGCAGATGCATCCTGCATAAAAAAAAAAAAAACACTAAGAACAAAAACGTGCACACAGATTTTTTAATAACAAACTATGTTTTCTAATGTCAATAACTTGCATGTAAACACTAACAACGCTGATGTGTTATAGCAATGCTGTTGTTAGAAACAGTATATTTTTAGCGAATCAAAGAGCTACAAAAGGCAATCAAATAGCCATATGCAGCTAAAGTACAAGCATACATATGAGAGAGAAAATAACACCTTGCAAGAGAGTCAAAGAAACCTTCTATGAAGACCCCATGCACAAACTGTGCCAATAGATGTCAATCATGCATGGTAACACTATCCATATGCCTAGGTGCAGCAGAGATGTGACCCTCAAAATAACTCCTGCCCAGGACAGTCCGCATCTGGACTCGGAGATATCAGATATCCAGGTTGTAACAGCAGCTTTGTATCTCATTAGGAGCAAAAAGGTGTGAAGGAACATACTACTTTTTTCCAAAGCAAGAAAAGGATCTACTGTTTCCTGCTAGGTTTGTTCCAAAAGTTCTACAGAAACAATACAGTCTCTCACTAGTGTATGTAAAACCCCTTTCAAAAACTGCACAACTGGAGGCACGCAGAAAATGGGAGATCCAAGGGCAAACAACCCAAAGTGGCCAACAAATCAAACCTTATAGAGGGATAAGGAGGACCAGAAGATGGTAACTCACACAAATTAGCATGAACCAAAGGAAGATAGGTCATAAAAAGGTCCTGGTTCTTGAAATGGCACTAACTACAAAATCCTTTCCAGTTACACATATATCATTTTCTAGCAGCAGGTTTTTAGCCTTTTTCAATACCTGCTACATATCCTCAGAAAAAAGGTATTAAATTTCTATCATCCAGACAGCCAAAGAGTTTTCCAGGTTGGAGTCTATCAAACATCCCCTGCCATGTGAGAGTAAACTCAGTCTGAAGGGGAACCTGTGTTAACTGCCCTTGGACAGTTTCAAAAGAAGGGAAAAACACTGCTTTCTGGGCCAAAATGTAGTCACCACCCCACAATCTTTGTGGAGTCCTTCTGAACCTTTAAAACAACCTTGGATATTAGTGGAAAGGAATACAGGAAATTTTCCCATTTGTGGGAAGAAGAAGGCATTTGTCTTCTATGGCATGATAGCAAGGAATCCTGGAGCATTTTTTTTTTAATTGTCTGCTATGAGAGGAGGCAAACAGATCTACCGGAGGTGTTCTCCACAATGGATCAATTCTTGGAAGACCCCAGGGTGAATTTACCACTCGTGAAGGACTTTCCTAGCCCTGTGTAGCATGTCTGTTATAATGTTTTGCTTTCATGGAACGTATAAAGCCTGAAAAATCAAACTGAGCCAAGTCGCTACCTACCAGGCTATCATAGCAAGTCTGCAAACGGGGTAAGAACAAGTACCCCCTGTTTATGTACTGCTTCACTGTGTCTGTGAAAACCTTAGGTCCTGGAGACCAGAGAAGATTTAGGGCTTTCAAAGCATTTATTACTGTCACATTTTTGACATGAACATGCTTTTGCTTGTCACATTTGTTTCACATCTTCATACCTTTGGAAACTGCTACCCTTAACAGGTCTTAAGATTCTGTTGTGAAAGACTAAACAGGTTGTAGAAGGGAGAATGGGAGACCTGGATTCTGAGATAACTGGTCTAGCCACTATACAATCTCACTCCTTATAAACCCCAAAATGGGGATCTTTAAAGATAAAAAAGATGTACATGTTAAGTCCAGAATGACCAGAGGTACCACTGATTTTCATCTCAAGTGACACCTTGCCTGTGGAATCATTATAATTTCAATACGCAAGTACCTCAGAATCCAGAGAAATTCCCCTGGCAGATAAAAGGCTTTGCTTGGAAAAACTCAAGAAGAACATTTGGAACATCTCTACTATGCTTGGAGAAAGAAAGGTTATTCATCATGCAGAATCAGACAGACACCCCAGAAAAAAATTATGTGAGAAAGGATGAGAGATGAGTTCTGAAAATTCACTTGAAACCCCAAATTGAGTTGAAGATTCTTAACACTTGCTAAACACTCTTGACAATTGGGAAAATAATTTGCAAATTTAAGACAATCACCCTAATATGGAAAAATTTGAATGCCTTGAAGTCTGCAAAAAGCAATTACTGGAGACATTTTGCAAATACCCTTGGAGCAGTACATAACTCAAAGAATAAGACAAAACTGATAATCTGAGCCAGATACAGAAACTCTTTAAAAATGTCTGAAATGCTTGCCAATGGGAATGTGATGATGAACCTTTTTTTTTTTTTAAGTCTACCTTTACCATGAAAGCTAGTAAGAGAACAAGTGGTCACAGGTTTACCATCAAAATGTCGATCCTTACTCTGGCGAATGACGTACAATCGAAAATGGAAGGTCGAAAGCAGTACCATCGGAGTCACAAAAAACAATCTAAGAACGGGTTTTAACATGGGTCGAGGTAGGGGAGATGTTTGTAGTTTGGAATAACACTGAACACCTACCTCGACCCATGTTAAAACCGTTCGTAGATTGTTTTTTTGAGATCGATGTTATCGTTTTCGAACTTCCGGTTTCGATTACACGACATTCGACGGAGTAAGGATCGACATTTTGATAGTAAACCGTGGTCACAGGATCTGAAGGGATAACAATTTGAACTTTAGAACTTTGACAAGAGTGCGAAAGGAAACATCTAGCACAGGCCTCCAAGTCCGTCCTTTCTTTGGCACGAGAAAAATCACTGAATAAAACCCGTTGCACATCTGGCAGGCAGGTACTGGTTCTATTAATTCCTGAGATAACACCTGTTCCAGAACTGGGGGGGGGGATACTGGTTTCCTGGGTAAGGAGCAATTCCGTGGAAAGGAGGGAGGGACTCCCATTGCCAAGTGTACACCTGATGAATGACTGAGACCCCATTTGTCTGAAACAAAAAAGGAAGATTGTGACTTAGAGGGAAGGAGAGATTGTCAGGGTGAGAGGGGGCAGAAGGAAGCTTGAAGAAACAAATAATCACTCTTGACTTGAGAGGATTTCCCTTTCTTTTTGTACTACTTTGCCATTGTTTTTATATTTCCCTTTCTTTTTGTGCCACTTTGCCATTGTTTTTAATAATCCTGTCTGTTAGAACTTTGCTGCTTAAATTGCTTTGTGAAAAAAGAAGATGAGGTAAAAGGGATTTTTTTTTATTTACCTTAAATAAGGAAGGTTGGAAAAGACAAGTCACCTGTTGAATCAACTTTCCCTCATCAAATTTCTTCATACCGTAGCAGCAGAAGGGCCAAACTGGACTTTCATGTCCAAAGGAGAATTTAAAACTTCAGTTTTAACATCTTTAGGAAAATTCTGAGACTGCTACATGGCATACTTAACTGCAGACAGTATCAGTAGCTTCATAAAAACAGTTTAAGGCATGCTTAATTACAAGACAAATGAAAACAAGAGAGGCATTCAAAAACTTTTCAACTCAAAACGCGGAAGGTCGACAGTTAACATTTTCATATTCTCAAAAGACAGAAGTAAAAACTTTTAATATGCGAGTCAGGCAGACCAAAATCCTAAAAGTTAAAGTGGCAGAAGAATAATCTTTTTTCTTCAAATTTTCAAAAGCTTTTTCATCCTTATCAGAGGGAAATGGGACTTGCATAAATTTGTTTAGCAGAAGCAGTTTTAAAAAGGAAAGTCATGGGAGGGTCTACTCTAGGATTAGAAAAAAAAGTTATGTACTCACTGTAATGTTCCATTTGTATTGTCGATTTTTTCATCTCTCCTCACATATGGGTCTGGATCTGATCTGTCGGATCCGACTAAGCCATTAGCAAGCTTGTGGCAACCAAAAAGCTCTTGGGTACCTCCCCGTACCCACAATGCACCTCTCCCCATTACCTCAGATCTTGTTTGCTATAATTACATACATATAGAGAAAGGAGAAATTTCAGTATTTAACACACTAAAAGATCTTAAAGTAGACCATTTCTGGAGTATGAAGAAGATTAATCTAATCATTTAAAATTCTCTTCTGTTCAACCAAAAAACCTGTGGAAGGGAAGGTGGGAGGGAGGGGATGTGAGTAGAGATGAAAAAATCGACAATACAGATGGAATGTTACGGTGAGTACATAACTTTTTTTTTATCTGACATTGCCAATTTTTCATCTCATCCTCAAATATGGAACCCAGTTCCCAGCCACCTTTACCCTGGGTGGACTCGCAGAAGAATATTCCTCAGAATCATTACACCAAATAAGGCCCCTCCCCTTGAGACGAAATCTTACTTCTGAGTGATAAAGGTATGATGGTTTGCCCAAGTGTCTGCTGTGCAAATATCACCAAGGAGGCATTCTTCTTAAAGACTGCCGATGTGGCCAAAGCCCTGGTAGAATGAGCTTGAATTGACTTATCAGGCATCATGTCTCTTGAAGTGTAAATAAAGGAAATAAAATAGAAAGCCATTTTGATAAGGTGACTTTGGAAACTGGCAGGCCTTTCCTAGGCAAATGCCTGAATTTCTGATATCTGTCTTGCTGATGTGACAGCCACCAGAAAGTTTTCTCCATGAAAGGAACTTAATATCACAAGATGCTGCAGGTTTGAAAGGTGGTTGAACAATCAGGCGTAGAATCATATTTAGATCCTAAGGAGGAGAGGGATCCTTGTATGGGGGTTTTAACAATGTGGTCCCTTTTAAGAAGTCTTTGCAAAGTTTTTGGGAAATTAAAGATGGTTGTCTACCTCAATGTGAAAATTTGAAATTGCTACTAACTGAACTTTAATAGTAGAGACTGCAGCTCTGTTATTGAAAAGGTGAGCCAAAAATTCCAGAATGAAGTGAATGTGAGCTGTGATGGGATCCATATTGTGTTGCTGTGCCTAGATCACAAACCTCTTCCATTTGCTCCTATACAGTTTTTGAGTGGATGACTTATGGGATGATATTAGAATACGACAACAGAGGGGAGAGCCTAGGGTTGTCTGGCAATCAACAGAACTGAAGGAACCAAGCTGTCAGCTTGAGGTTGTGAAGGTTAGGATGAAGCATTGCTGTCGGGGGTGTCCCGAAAGGGGTTCCAGAATCCAGGGCTTCCTTACTAAATGAAGCCAGGAGAAGAGAAACCAGATATGTTGAGGCCAATATGGGACAATGTGGATTACTGTATACCTCAACCTGCTGGCTTTCTGATGGAATCTGGGAATCAATGGAATGGGGTGGAAAGCCATACAATAGTCCGGGAGGCCAACTGTGCATTAAAGTGTCCCTCGGGGACTGCCCTGGTGGGGAATTAGGTTGAAGAAGCTGCTGCATTTGTTGTTTAGGGGGCAGACAGAGAGATCTCAGCAAGGTTGGCTCCATGTATGGAAAATATTCTCCATTACGTTCTGGTTGGGGGACCACTCATGAGGATGGCTCTGCTCAACTTGTCCGCTATGACGCTGGGCCCTCCTGTAACATGCACTGTTATCAGAAAGCGGTTGAATGAGATCACCCATTGCCACGCCCTGAGCACTTCTTGACACAGAGGGTAGGATCTGGTCCCTCCTTGTTTGTTTATGTACCATAATACCAAATTGTTGCCTGACTGAATCGCTACCGTTCCCAGAATAAGAACAGTCTGAAATGCCTGCATCGCTACAAGCACTGCCCTCATCTCCAGGATGTTTATGCGGAGCTTGGACTCATCTGTGGACCAGGTACCTCGGATAGTCTTTCCCAGATAATAACCCTGCCCCATATGGGAGGCATCCGTGGTCACCGTAGCCTGTGGTTGAGGGAGAACAAATGATTGACTTTGTGTCCTCTGTTCTGAGCAAATCCACCACGAGATATCCTTTTTGCATATGTTTGTTATGAGAATATGATGAGTGATTGGTTTATGAATTATTAACCATTGAGAAGCCAGAAACCATTGCAGAATTTGCATATGATACCTGGCGGCAGGAACTAACACAATCTCTGCGGCCATAGATCCTAAGGCTTGTAGAACATGACGTGCTGCCACCTTCTTGCTTCTGATTAACCCTGAAGTTTGTCTTTTGATTAAGAACCTGGAAGGAGGAAGTTTGGCAATCATCTGATTGGTGTTCAACAGTGCTCCTATGAACTCTAATGCTTGAGTGGGTTCCAGATGAGAGTTTTGGTGATTTATGGTTATGCCTAGTTCTGAAAAAAAGCTGAAGAACAAAGACTCTTGCGTGAGCAAGTAGATACCTGGTTGGGGCAGATATGAGCCAGTTGGTAAACACACTGAGGGCAGTGGTGAGACCAAAGGGCAGTGCTCTGAACTAGTAATAACTGGCTCCCAACCAGCAGTGTAGGTATTTTCTGGAGCGTCTGTCCATTTTTATGTGGTAGTACACATCCTGAAGATATACAGAGCACATCCAATTGTCCTGTTCCAGAAATGGAAGTATGGACTGTACCCGTGACGATTCAGAACTTGCAACATTGAACTGACTTGTTCAATCTGCTGAGATCCAGGATTGGTCTCCAGTACCCTGTTTTCTTTGGAACCAAAAAGAATCCTGAGTAAGTTCCAATCCTCTCTGATCTCAGGGGACCTCTTGGATGACTCTTTTTGTAGCAGTTTCTGAATTTGACTGACTGCTTGATCCCTTTGACTGGTTGGAACATCTGGGATTTTTTTGATTGGAGGGGGGTGCTGGGAAAAGGTAATTTGGAAACCCCTGGATATTATCCTCTACACTCGCATATCAGAAGTTATCTTTTGCTAGGCTCTCCAGTGCAGGAATAGTTGACCCCTGATTGTCTCCAGAGGTGGACAATCTGGTATCCTTTCAGGAGCACTGAAAAGGCTTCCCGAAGAAAGATTCCTGGGAATTTTGGTTTTGCAGACCTCCTCTGCCTCGAGGGCAACATATTCCATTATTGTTTCCCTCTCTGCCTCTGGGGGAAAACTCACCACATGCTTCTTGGTAGCACCCTTGAAACGTTTTGAACCACATTTTTCCTCTGCGCCTCTAACTCTTGGGATAAGGTCTCTGAGGAGCCGAAAAACATAGGCCCACAGCAAATAGGGTATTACCTTCTTTCTCACACCTGAATAGTGTATCTGAGTTTGGAACAAAAATTGACATGCCATCAAATGGAGTTGATGAATGAAGACTTAAAAGGTTCCGCAAAATTGCAAAGGTGCATCCAGGCATGCTTCCTCATGGAGATGCCGGAACCCACCACACTGCCTGTTTCTTCAGCTGCATGTGCTATAAGTAAGAGTTGGCTACCGAATGTAGGGTGGCTCACTGGGAAGCTACTTTCTCTTTAGCTCCCTCAGCTACTGCTCCTTCAGGTTCATCTAAAAGCTTCTTGATCAGAACTCTTTGCAATCTGGTAAAATATGAGAGGTAATTCAATGACCATGAGGTAAAGGTCACTGATGAGAAGACATACTCCCTACATCTGTCCATTGTCCTGAACACCTTATAAGGAGGTTGGATAGTTAAACTTTCCTTGGAAAGTTCCTTCTTGGTTGCTGCCGCCATGACCATGACATCTGCTGCAACCCCTTTTGCCCAAAAAGCATTATCCGAGGGAGGAGTGCTAATTTTATTTGGTCTCCAGGGAACAGTCTCTATGAAATCTTGGGTCTCCCACGCCTGCTGTCAGATGAAACGTATGAGCTCATCGGTGGGCGGAGTCACCCAGGAGATAGATGGGCAAGAACTAAAGGCAGCCAGGTACACTGACTCCTCAGATGGATTGCTGGACTGCAGCCACCCCTCTGCTTCAGAATTTCCTCAAAGGAAATGTCCCCAGGGGGTGACCGTGTGGATCTCTCACCCTCATCTAGGTCAGTGTCTTCAGTGGCCGACCCATCCATGGAGTTCAAATGATTCCTCTTGTATAATCTGTTCCTACAGACCTTCTCAGTGGGGTAATCTGGGGAGGTATCAGAAGAGTCAGGGATACCCAGATGGGTGTCCTGGCACCTGTGGTCCCACAATCCCTGTGGAACCTGGTGACTAGAAGAGTAAGGCAAGGTATCTTGTTGTAATAGCAGATCCAAAGAGGCAGGTGACTTCTTAGTTGCAGTAGCAGTTACAGCCCCTCTCCAAGGCCTCAAAAGCAGACTGCTCCCAAATGAACAAGGACTCCGGCTCAGACAAACCATGTTTCTGGGATGGGGTCCCCTCCAATCCAGAAGACAGCTTGCCTGGGGTTGAAGCCACAAGCGAGTTCACTTTCATGGAAGCCTTGAGGCCCATCAACTGCTTCGAAGACCTGGGATTCAGTGCACAAGAGGTTTGCTATGGCTCCAAGAACTCTCCAGCTTTGAAAAGCTGATACGGTCCGAACGAAAGTCTGATTCAAAGAAAGGGACATCTTCATATCAGAGGTAAAAGGCACCAGGCATGTCCAATCTGATAACTCCAACGCTTGCCCTGAAGTTGGAGGAGGAGGAGGAAGAGGGGGAGTGGATGGTACGGACAGGCCTGAAACTTTAAAGGTCGAGATGAAGGAATACGTGGTGATACCCTGCGCCCACAAAATCTTCTGCACCATCTGTTTCACATCTTCTTCATTTAGGCTCCTGGTTGAATGGGAGTATGGAGCAGAAGAAGATATAGGTCTTGAAAGAAAGGGAGACAGTACCCTCGATGGAACTGGGTCATAAGATGGAGAGTACAGAGTCCTTCTTAATGTCAAAATCAGCTTAAAAGGACTGGATGTCGGATCAGTCATCAACGGATCCAATCCATCCTTACCAGATAGGATCAGAGCTGAAGAAATCAGATTCAACAGAGTACAGGTTGGAGCCAAGATCTCTGATTCGATCACAAACTTATCAGAACTTGAAGATTTCAAAGTTTTTGGTTTCAACTCCGTGAAATCCATCGGCGCTGAAGTGGGTGTCTTCTTAACTTTGTCCAAGGACCTAGAGGACACAGAAGAAGCTGGGCTCAATTGAGCTGATTTAGCTTTACAGGCTGAACCTAATTTCTCTGGCACCAATCATTTGTCTGATCTAGACCTACCTGAAGGATATTACATCACTGAGGGATTCAATGCCCCCCCATTCGACAAACTTTGATATACAGAAGGCTTCTGCATTGGAATATACTTCTCTAAGTCAAAGCTAAACATGAGTGGTCCCAGCACTAAGGCCTGTGGCACACTACTAGTAACTGGCCTCTTGCTGGATATGGATTCACCCACTTTAATCACGTGCCCTGACCATGAGCCAACTGGCTATCCATCTGGTGATGGAGGAATTTATGACCAACTTTGTGAGCTTATTTACAATACCTGGGTGGAGGATTGCATTAAAATGCCTTACGAGGTCAAGGTAGGTAGTACGTACTGTTTTACTCTCATGCATGACAATAGTGACTTTCTTGAAAAAGTCCACCAGATACAGTAGGCATGACCTGCCCTTGACAAAGCCAAATTGAACTGGGTCCAGTATTTGGAAGTTTTCTATGTCATTATTTATCAGGTCCATGATTATTCTTCCCATGGCCTTACATATGTAAAACTAGTCAGATTTGTGGGTCTGTAACTTCCTGTGTCAGTAGATGGTCCCCCTTTATGCAGAGGGATGACTATTGCTGTCCTCCACATCAAATAGTTTTACCATTCATGTCAAAAAGAGAAGGATTAGAATTAATAAAATGCTTGGCAGTAACTGGATCAACTAAAGCTATAGCTGCTGTGTCAGTCCTGGAACTAGTGAATAAAAACCTGAAAGAATGAGAAACATGGTACATTTTATCTGCCTTCTAAGGGAAAGTATGCTGGCTGTCATGGAAACACAGGCTGCGACAAATGCATACTCCGTGCTAACAGCACATGGGAATGGCTACGAGTTCTGGAAATTCCAGTAGTGCGATAGTATTTTCAGAGGGATTAAGAAACCTCAGTGTTCTCCCACTGAAACATTGGCTCATTCTGTAAACTGACCTGAGCAAAGCCCAATAAATATCCCCTGCCCAAACCATACACTGGATAAGTTATATGTTTAGTTTTCTGTCATTTATTGACAAAAACATTATGGCAAACAGACCAAGTATTGCCAGCAACAGCTTCCCTAGGGATGGGCACTACATTATCTCGAGGCAGGTGCACATTCCCTGCCCCTTTTCCCATGATCAATAAAGGCTCTCTCTTGCCCACTGAAGGGACCCCAACAGCCACAGAGGACTTGGCTAACCCCTGGTCCATAGTGGCTTTATGGACAACACCACAAGGATCTGAGGAAAAAAGATGAGTGGTCAAAACAGAGTCATCCACCTGCAGCTGTGGGAAATTATCAGCCTGTTATGATGTCAAAGGCTATTTAGATAACATCTATTTATGGCTGGTAGAAGGGCAACTGAGGGACTGGAAGTTTGCTCCATGGTCAAGACGAAAATGGTAAATGTTTTCTAGGGAAGTTTAGCATCAACAGTTGGTAAAACAGGAAAGTAGCAAAAAGTCACTTTTTCCTCACAAAAAAAAAAAAAACAGTAAAAAGTACCATGGACACTTTTTTCAACACTAAAGAGTAAAAAATAAGCAGCTTCTCAACAAAAAGGTAGTTTTTAACAAATTTTTATCATAAAAGTAAAAAAGTGAACTCCTGTTTACAAGTACATAAAAATACTGTAACAAGAAATAAAATACTTTTCAGTAGTTTCAAAGTAGTTGTTTTCCACAAAAACTCTGTTTAAACAGCTGAAAAGCAATGTAAAGTTTTTTTTCCCCCCAAAGGGAACTTTTCAGCCCAGCAATGGAGCAGCATTAGCAAACTGTTGATCCTCAAAAGCCTAAAGAGAGAGCTCTCTTCGTGAAAGTAGGAAAGCTCTGAAGGGCTTGGTGCCTAAACCTGTCTTTTTAGTCAACTGAGCTTGAGCTGTTTGGGCGCATGGCAGGTGTCCTGAGGCTCTGGAAGCTGGCTGGATGTTGTATTCTATGCAGGTTATAACCCATATGGCTAAGGCTATTGCAGCACTGATCAATATGAAGAACATTTCAGACTTCCTGTATGACAACTTCAATAACAGCAAATCTGAGAAGTTCCAAGTTGAGCAGGAAACAGATCATTAAATATACTATAGGAATAATAAAGTAGCATTTTTCACAAAAGGGAAGTGTTAATCTTATGGATGTCAGCAAAAGACAAGAAAAAAAGCAGCAGGAAAGGTTTAAAAAAGATCAAATGGAGAAGAAGGTGAAAACGGTGGGATAAAGTTGAAATGGTGGCATCATTATCCATATGGTATGAGCTGAAAGATGTGAAACAAGCACTGAGAGAGCACTTGGCTATGCATGAAAGGAGAACTGAAGATATACAAGAGAAGAGAAAACATGCAATTATAATACATGCACTTCTGGAGGATAACACAAAACTGAAAGCAAATACAGAGGTATCAGAGGTGAGACTTGACTACATGGAGGAAAAGTTGGCGGACATGCAGGACAGGACCAAGAGGAAGAATTTGAAGACACTAGGCTTGCCAGAGAGGACAGAAAGGCAGGCCTGCAAAAAAAAAAAACTCTTGGCAGAACTATTACCTAGGCTGGCAGACATTACAGAGGACCAGATGAAGACAGAAAGTTCTCATAGGACCGCATGACATCCCAGAGCTCAAGTGGACAGGAAGTCCAGATAGGGGAAGGTAGAACTGAGGAGTCTGATAACTACTCAAAAGTTCCAACTACAAAGGAAGCCTCAAAGATGGTCAATTGAGCATTCACAAGTTGGTAAATTCACTTCCTGGTAAAGAGGTAGTTTTGTGGTTAAAAAAATCCTTTTGATAGTCTGGAGAAGTACCAGTCCTGCCCCTAGCACACACATTCTATACAAACACAGATTGTTTCCATAAGCATTCGCAGTACAGAAATCTCCTGTGACAGGATTACAGCCCACACAAAATAGTTTCCCAGCACAAACAAAACAAATTTCACAACAAATACTAGTTTTCTACAAAAAAATGAAATATTAGGTTTCCCCCAGCACAAGACTTATCTGCCTAGCCTTGAAGGCTCACTAACTGACACAGACTTTCACAAAACCTGCCAAAATGTGCACTTCAATGGCAAAAAAAAAAAAATCTGAAACTTTTTGTGCTCTGTCTTTACATGGAGCTGTTCTCAAGCTCTTGACAGAGCCCTTCTTCTTTCAGCTTTTTCCCGGTTAGGGGTTGCCACAGCAGATCACCTGTCTGCTCATGATTGGCAGTGGAGTTTTACGGTGTCGAGTTGCCAGCCTGGCGCCCAACCTTCCACAGAAGGCACACGAATGCACTCACACCTAGGGCCAATTTAGAGTATCAAATCCACCTACAACATGTCATTGGGATGTGGGAGGAAACCGGAGCACCCGGAGGAAACCCACGCGAACACAGGGAGGACATGCAGACTCTGCACAGAAGGCACCCCAGCCGAGGATTGAACCAGAGAACCTTCTGCTGTGAGGTGGCAACACTAACCGCTGCACCAGCGTGGCCGCCCTAAGACACAACTTCTTTATCTGATGTTATTAACCTTCTTTCCTGACAGAGCCCTTAAGTTTTGAAAAGCTGGACAGTTGGCGGGAGAATGACACACAAATAGCTCAGGCTACTGCAACAGTGATCTAATTCTTTTTTTCCAAACACCATTACTGAATTATCAGTTGTGACAGGCAAATTTACATTCATATAAAAGTAATCAAACTATATTAACATAACAAACTTCACATATATTGCTATATATCATATAACTTAAGCAATATTACATAAATTATTCAATTCCTGCTTTTTTAAAACAAGAAACATCTTTATTAAACCATCACTTACTACAAAGGCAATCATACATTTACACAAATGAAAACAAACCACACCAATACTAGTCGCAAGCATTTCACATCACAAACCATATTGACACACTCCCAGTTGCAGACATTATACATCACTTATAATCTACCTAATTTTTCTCACTCAAACATTATATACCTCATTTAATTCTTGCTGCCTTTAAGGCCGCATTCCTTCCTTGTATGTATTGTTCCCAAATTACCATTTTTACATATGCAGTTTGCTGCTACCCTTTTCAAAACATCTCCGTGCCAGCTGTTTTCTCTCTGTTATTATATTCATTACTTCCAGTATAGTTGGTTTAGATTTTGATTTCCATTTTCTAGTAATTGCTTTTTTGGCATCCACCATTACTAGACACCGCAAGGCCTTACCATGTCTAGGCAATTCTGATTCTGTATCATAACTCAGAAAAATCTCTCTCGTCAGACCAATCTGTCCACCCAGCATCTCCTACAGTACATCCCGCTGGGAATCCTTAAAGACCACCAACTCACCGCACTCCCAGAAAGTATGTTCCCAATTACCTCTTTCTTCCCCTTCACACCTCCAACATTTACTATTTACCTTTGGAAAAATTCTCTGGAGTCTACTTGGGGTATAAAAATATCTATGTAAATATTTCCAGGCAAAAATCCTAAATCTTCTAGAATTTGTTGCATATTTGGTAGACATACATATATCCTCCCATTGTTTCTTTGTGAATTGTTTATCCAGTCTCTCTTTCCAATCCTTTCTAACCTTCTCTGATTGACTCTTATAGTTATCGTGCAATACTTTATATACTCTACTAATTATTCCTTTTATAATGGCAGCTTCTGTACTAGAATCTGTTAACTCTACCAGTGCTGTTCTTTCGTTTAGGACCACCCTATTTCTTTCTCTTTGCTTATACTCTGATATCAACCCCTGATAGGGAAGGCAACCTCTGACCTGCAGTCCAAACAAATTCTTGGCCTCTTCCCATTCTATCTTTCCCTCTCTAGTTATTAGCTCTCAATACCCTGGTTCCTTTACCAGTTTTCTCTAATAAATTCCAGCCCCCCCTGGTTACTTTACCAGTTTTCTCTAATAAATTCCAGCCCCCCTCTTGCCTATTGTCTGTATTCCCTAATTGCACTCATCCTTATCGGCAGAATCTCCTTTCTCCACTCCCGTGTTAGTTTAGTTCCTAGAATACTTTCCGCTGCTTCTTCTTTTGGCTGCTCCCATTAGGGGTCGTCACAGCGGATCATGTTTCCATTTCTTCCTGTCCTCTGCATCTTGCTCTGTCACACCAACCACCTGCATGTCCTCTCTCACCACATCCATAAACCTTATCTTAGTCCTTCTTTTCCTGTTACCTGGCACCTTCATCCTTAGCATCTTTTTCCCAATATACTCCACATCCCTCCTCAGCACATGTCAACCAACGTAATCTTGCCTCTCTGGCTTTGTCTCCAAACCTTCCAACCTGGGCTGACCCTCTAATATACTTATTCCTAATCCTGTCCACCCTCGTCACACCCAGTGCAAATCTTAACATCTTTAACTTTGCCAAGTCCAGCTCTGACTCCTGCCTTTTTGTCAATGCCACTGTCTCCAACCCATATAACATAGCGGGTCTCACTACCCTCTTGTAGACCTTCCCTTTCACTCTTACTGGTACCCGTCTCTCACAAATCACTCCTGACGCTCTTCTACACCCACTCCATCCTGCCTGTACTCCATTCTTTACCTCTCTTCCACACTCACCATTACTCTGAACTGCTGATCCCAAGTATTTAAACTCATCCACCTTTGCCACCTCTACTCCCTGCATCCTCACCATTCTTCTAGCCTCCCTCTCATTCACATACACATATTCTTAGTCCTGCTGACCTTCATTCCTCTTCTCTCCAGAGCATATTTCCACCTCTCCAGTGTCTCCACCACCTGTTCCCTACTCTCACTACAGATCACAATGTCATCTGCAAACATCATAGTCCACGGGGACTCCTGTCTGATCTCGTCTGTCAACCTGTCCATCACCATTGCAAATAAGAAAGGGCTCAGAGCTGATCCTTGATGTAATCCCACCTCCACCTTAAACGCATCCGTCACTCCCACCACAGACCTCACCGCTGTCACACTACCCTCGTACATATCCTGTACCACTCTTACATATTTCTCTGACACTCCCGACCTCCTCATAAAATACCACATCTCCTCTCTAGACACCCTGTCATAAGCTTTCTCTAAGTCCACAAAGACACAATGCACCTCTTTCTGGACCTTCTCTGTACTTCTTCAAAAATACTCTCAGAGCAAACATCACATCTGTAGTGCTCTTTCCTGGCATGAAACCATACTGCTGATCACTAATCATCACCTCCCTTCTTAACCTAGCTTCCACTACTTTCCCATAACTTCATGCTGTGACTGATCAATTTAATCCCTCTGTAGTTACTACAGCTCTGCACATCACCCTTATTCTTAAAAGTCGGTACCAAAACACTTTTTCTCCATTCGTCAGGCATCCTCTCACTTTTCAAGATTTCATTAAACAATCTAGTTAAAAACTCCACTGCCATTTCACCTAAACACCTCCATGTTTCCACAGGTATGTCATCTGGACCAACAGCCTTGCATTCTTCATCCTCATTGCTATCCTTACTTCCTCCTTGCTAAACTTTCTGCTACTTTATGGATATAATATTCTGCATCATTGTTATTCTCTTTAAAGGCCTGCATCCAAAATCCCAGTCTCTGTAGCTCTGAAATACCCCTTCAAATTGAGAAATCCCAATCTGCCCTGTTCTACTGGAAGAATAAGCTTATCCCACTCAACTCTTGCTGTGTTCCTCTCCCGGATAAAGTCCTATAGCTCTTTATTAATTGCTACCCACAACTTTTCCTTTGGTTGATAAAAATATGCCTGACCTGTGTACAAGACTAAAGGGACTAAAAACATACTAAATGGTTGCATCTTACTATCCATACAACAAAGCTTCCATTTTCTCAATTTTTGTATTATCTTTTTAGTCTCTTCCCACATTTCCTTAGCTGCCACACTAGAATAATTTTTAATCCATCCTCCTAAATATTTCATTTTATCATGCCCCCATAATTATGGGTATTCCTGAACCAGTTCATGTGTGAGTACATCATTTACTGCTATTGCCTTTGTTTTAGCTTCATTAATTTTGTATCCTGAAAAGATCTGAAACTGTCTCAAAATGTTCCACAACACTAGAATGTTTTTTTCTGGTTTTGTCAGGTACAAATATCATCATCTGCCAGTAAAGCCACTTTTTCTTGACTACCATAACAATTATATCCTTGAATTTCTGAGTCCCTTATTTTCTTTGCCAATAGTTCTAAATATAATGCAAATAATTAAGGGGAATGAGGACATCCCTGCCTGGTTCCTCTGCTCAAGCAGAAATTATCAGAGAGGACCTCACCCACTTTAATTTCTGCCTTCAATCCCTCATATATTCTCCTAATCACCCTTATATTTTTTCAGGAAATGCAAATGCTTCCATTACCCTGCTCATAAAGTCCCAGCTTACTCTGTCAAATGCTTCCCTGCATCAAGACCCACCAACAACACTAGTATTTTCTTACATTCCGCTTCCCTCTGGATCATCAATGTTCTGTTAATGTTGTCAAATGTTTGCCTCCCCTCCACAAAACCACAGATACATATCTATCAGTTCTGGCATTACTTTTGCCATTCTTTTAGTCATTATAGACATGAAGACTTTATAATCATGGTTTTGTATTGAAATGGGCCTGTATGAAGCTGGATCTGATGGATCCTTACCCTCTTTTGGTATTACAGGTACCACGGCTTTCGTTCAGGATGGTGGCACTTCTCCTCTTCTTAAGATACTGTTAAACAAAACCTTCCAGATCTTTTATCATTTTTTTCCTCCTAGCTTCCAAACTTCTGCAGGAATAACATCTATTCCTGCGAACTTTCCTGTAGATTGGTTGTACATCACAATTTTTATCTCATCTCCTCCTATCCTGTTAGTAGTTGAGCCTGATCTACCTCTAACCCTGGCATATTTAATTCTTCCATAAACATTTCCATTTGTATCTTTTCTTGATTTCCGTAGATAGATAATTCTTACTTCTTAACCATAGACACTCACAGTATTCCTGAAATATTTCTAATACCTCTACATGATCTCTTCTTACCTTCTTTTTTATAGGCTCCCTAAATTTGGTGACAAGCCCTTTCTTTCTGTTGCCTGAGTAGTGTGCTAAAAGTTTTTTAGTGGTATTATCAAAACACAGTTGCTTAACAGCAATCTTTCTAAGACTGTGCATATTATCGAGGTAATCCCCTATTTTCTGCCTAGCATTCTGCAGTTGATCTTCTTATCATCCGTTTCCACCTATTCTGCAATACTTTAACATGCGTCACTCTCTCTAAATAATTCTTACTTCTTAACCATAGCTCCCTTTCTTTTATTTCCAACCTATTTTTAAATTAAACTTTAATTTTATCACAATCCCTAGCTATATTTTCAAAAGAAATTTCTATCCACTCTAACAGCTCCTGAACAATTTCTACTACCCATTCCTTAAATTCCACTATTTTCAACAGATAGGTGGGTAAGAGCCAATGTCTCATTTTTATTTCAACTGTTATTGGCACATGATCTGAAATAGTTATTGGGTGGGTATCAAGACCTTAAATCAAATGCACATGTTCCTGTGAAATGTAAATTCTGTCTAGCCTAGCCTAGGTTTTATATCTTGGGGAATATGTAAATTCACTTCAAACTCCGATTACTGAATTCACATCTTCCATGCCACATATTTTCATAAATTTCCTCAAAAATCTACCATCCTTTGTTATATTTTTTCTTCTATGCCCCCCAGACACATCTTCACTGCTGCAAATCAAGTTTCAGTCTCCACCTATAAGTAATATTCCTTGCTGAAAAAATATTTCTCCCAGAATTTTCTTAAGCTCATCACAGCAGTTTTAGGTGGAATGTAAATAGATGCCAGGGTAATCCCCCTTGTCAGTTGGCCCTTGGCACTACAAATCTGTCATTATCTTTTTTTGTTGTCTTCTATCACTACTGGAGCTCCTCTTGCAATTAGTACAAGTACTCATCTTTTCTTTTCCTTTGTCCCAAGTATTCCTGCTGAATATCCATCCTGAAAAACCTTTCTTTATCAAATTCACATGTTCAGTTCATTCTAAGTGTGTCTCCTGTACCATTAGCTATTTGCACTATACATTTTTAATATAGTTCACTTCTTCTGGTTTGTATTTATCTATGAGGCCATTTACATTTAAAGACATTAAAGAACGACCGCATCATTCTATTAAAAAGGTAATATTCCCACCTTTTATGTACAACACCTTTTTTGTTAAATGTCTAGTTCCAGCTTTTGTGTTACATGCATCCACTGTTTAGCAGGTTGAACTTTTATACAGTTTGCTGTCATATACTTTTCAGCCTATGTCACAGCTTATAAAACTTTTTGTTTTATTGAAAGCCCTCAAAAAAAACACCCCCTAAAACCTATTCATTTAATACTAACACTCAAAAGTATGTACACCTTCAAATATTGAAGTTTTACCCTCCTACAAGGAACAAAAGTCCCAAATTTACAGCCACACTCACAGAATTGAGTTAACCTAAAAGAAAGGTCAGCCATGCTAAGATGCATGGTTTAGCCTGTACTTCTACGAAGTGCTTACTTAGTTTTGTATTATCTTTATAGCGCTCCCAGCTGGGAAAATGCTTGAATGTTTTCAGAGAACATTAACTACCCTGGGAAATCCCCTGAATGTTTTCAGAGAACATTACCAACTCTGGGAAGACCCCTGAATGCCTTCAGAGGACATGATCTCTTAGCCAATTTCTCTTTTCTTTTTTTGTCTCAGCCAATCACTCTCCACTAGGCTGTAGATAGTTCTCTTTATCAGAATGTCTCCATGGAGACATGAGAACTAGGCAGCCAGTTTCTCTTTATCAGACTGTTTCCATGGAAACATGAAGACCAGCTGCAGAATAGTTGCTGAGATGACATGTATTTGCTAGAAACAAATGTCTAATAATATCCAATGTTCTTTTTCACTCGCTCTCTCTCAAAACTTGTCAATAAATCAATCCAATGTCTTTAATCCAGTCATTTCCCCATGCAAGAATGAGAAAAAGCACACATCTTTCATCCATCATGCTTTTCAACCAGGCTTTGTTTTTCATACATTCATTGTCGCACCTAATTTCTCAAAACTGAACAAGGAGAGAGAGAAGGGAGAAAGAAAAAAAAAAAAAGAAAAGCCGCATGTTTACAATCCCCATTACACTTAAAAAAAAAAAAACCTGAAAAAATTACTTTATAGCATGTAATGAAAACCACATGCTACTAAATTGGTACTATGCAAGAAAAAAATCTTTACTTACAGTTAGCTTTCTCCCTCCTCCTGCCCTCCTCAAAGCACTTTTCTGAACATTAATGACATGAAGAAGGTCATATACTTTAGAGTCCACCACAAGTGCAACACACTCTGAAAAGTCCAATATTTCCAGATTTTCTTGTTCTGTCATATTTCACAAATATAATTATTGCACTGTAATCCTATATTAAGTTACTGGTTTTATTACCATCTCCGACAACCTGTCTCTGCTTCATTTCCAATGTACTCTTGATTCTTCTAGTCAATTCTTGTGCTTTCTTCCTTCTCTCCAACATTTTCTGTTGAAAATTTTGAAAAGGTTTCACAGGTACAGTCCCTCTGTGGTCTTTATTACCAGAAGAACAAGAATCAGTATCTCCTCCTGTTTCACAGCTTACTTTTTGTTGGACACACTTTTGTATTTCTTCCTTAGCACGTACTTGATTAAAAATTATTTTGTCCCTCCAGGGAAGAATACCTTGAAGACAGCTGGGTACAGCAGTTTGAATTTCAGACCTGCATCTCAACATTCCCTGAAAAATGGAATAAATATGCTCCTCTTCTATCTGGTGTACAATGAATAATCATTCTCCACAAACACTCTGCTGTCTCCCACTTTTAGTACTTTGTCCTTCTGTCACAATTTTGTCAAAATCAACTCCTTCTGCTGGTAGGATTGCATCGTTATTAAAGGTCTAGGTTGCTTTCTTATAGCTAGGTTCGGAGCATACACATGACATGCCCTTTCAACTAACAACTCCTGCTCTAGAATACCAGTCCAGTTGCTTATTTCTGCATTCATAAAATTAATGCAGTCTGTTCCTTCCAGCTTCTCTGGTATAGCTGAAAATCTCAGATTTTCCCTACGTGCTCTGTCCTTTAATTCTATTAATTTTTGCAACATCTCTTCCTGAGCATTATCAATATTCAGCCAGCCCTTTCTTTATTTTGACCTCTGATTTTTGCAGATTTATCATCTCATCTGAATATCTGTTTAAAGCTTCTTCCATTTTTTTCCAGCCTTTTGCTGTTTGTGTTGATACACTCCATCAGTGTTTTGTTTACTTTAACCAGGTCTGTATGCAGTTGTCTTGCATCTTCTTGTAGGTTACTGGAAGTCATGTCTGAAGGTTGCACTGCTTTTTGCTGAACAGCTGCAGAACTCTTCCCAGACAGTGTTTCTTCCTCACTTTTTGTAGTTGATTTTTTTTCCCATGTCTTCTGTGTTTCTTTATTCCTTGCATCCAGGCAAGCGCACTTACTAGCCAAGTCACTGAAACTTACCCATAAACACAAGTCTACAGGGCTTCTCTGCGGAGTTTCTGTTTTCACACTGGGAGAGTTAGAAACAATCTGTTACTCAATGTGCCACCATCTTGGATATCTAACAGTGATCTGATGTTAATCATAATATCTTACATCAGTATCCTTATGTAGGAGCCTGGGTGGTTAGATCTCATCAATGTTATGAAAGAAAATTTGAGTAACAGAAAGCTACATAGCAGTTTGATTTCAGAAGCTGAACAAATGAGATCAATGAATAAAAAAAATATAATTTACTTTGTGGTCAATGGACTACAGGATTCACACAAGCACAGATTTAACTAATTACCTAATAGATTTATTTGACTATGTTACCACAGTAACAAAATCTGGAGGAGTTGCGGAAATCAAGGCAGATGATAGACTTAAGTAAAATATACAATACTCCTACACAGAGATTAATATGTCAGTTAGCTAATCTTGAAGACAGTTCAATGGTGGTAATGTGGGTGTAAAATTGACTAGACAACAGGTAAACTACAGGTCAAGGACATACTGAAGGAACAAATGTTGAAATAGTGGAAAGCAAGATTCAGTGTTGGAACCAGTCCTCTTAGCTCTTAGAGGCGTTTTGTAAAGATTTCACATGCAGATCACCATAGCACTTTTTTACGCACTGGAGTTAAAATATAAGGAGAAAAATAATTAAATCTTCAGATGACACTAACTCTGCAGTATACAATGCTTTTGCTTAAACCAAATAAATATGAAAAGCTTTTCCTCACTGTGCAAAGTGCAGTTCTGTGAAGGCAGTCAGAATAACTACAGATATTAAAACAGTAGGCTCACTGCTGCAGCACAGTCACAATATGAATGAGATATACCTGTAAGTGAACAATGCGTTTCTGCAGAAAGGGACATTACAGTGTTATGGAATATTTTAAGATGGTCTCAAATCTTCTCAAGATACAAAACTCATGAAGCGAACACAAAGGCAATAGCGGTAAATTATAAATATCCATATTTCTGGGGACATGATAAAATGAAATATTTCGGAGTATGGATTAGAAATGACTCTGTTGTGGCAAATATTATAATGGCATATTGGGAGAACAGATTTGTTTTAAATTCTATATATAAGAACAAGTGGAAGTCATATAGCAGATTCCTAGATGACTTGTGTTTTTTGTGGAAGGACACTGAGGATGAATTTTTGAAATTTGTGGAATATTTAAATAATACTACTGAATTTCTGAGATTTACACATAAATTTACGGTAGAAAAATTAAATTACCTTGATGTAAACATAGTGAAAACAGGAAGAGGTTTTACATCTAAAATATTTAGGAAAGAAACTTTCTCAAATTCCTACCTACATTATTTGAGTTCACATCCACCACACCAAAAAAGAAGTGTCCTAAAGGGGCAATTTGTGAGAGTGTGTAGGATGACCTCTGACGATCATACCTACATCAACGAATGTAAGACTTTGAAAGGTATGTTTTTGAACAGAGGCTACCCTGAGGAACTTGGTAGGAAAGAAAGGTTTGCTCCCATTTTGGGTAAAATAGAAAATATTGAAAATCAGAATGTACACAAAGTTAATACAGGTGGTTCAAATGATGATTATACCTCGGGTATCATTACCACATATGATGGACAAGCAGGAATGGTAAGAAAAATTATTAACAAAGAGTGGAATAACTTTTCGAAGATCTCCGATCTAAGTCACATTTTTGAAAAGGACATAAAATATATTTATAGAAAAGGTAATAGTTTAAAGGATATTTTTGAAAGAGGTAGTAGGAAAAATCTGAATGGTAGAGGTAGTAACAAAAAGAATGGTCTATACAAATGTGGTTCATGCAGCTATTGTTCCTATCTTATTACAGGTGACTCGATTAATCTACGGGCTAGGAATAATAAAAAGCTGACCTTACAAACATTTGCAAATTGTTGCACTAAAGGGATTATATATTTAGGCCTATGTAAAAAATGTGATGCCTTTTATGTAGGTAAGAGCGAAAGAAAAATTAAACAGAGAATTTATGAGCATACTTATGACATTCGAACCAAATGTGAAAAATTCTTTGTATAAACATACTAAAGTATGCTCAGAAGCAGAATTTCAATTTTTTATATTAGAAGTAGTACCTTTAGATCCTAGGGGTGGGATGTGGGAGACTTTAGTGGAATACAGGGAATTATACTGGCAAATTGTCTTGGAAGCCAGTAAGCCCCCTGGTTTAAATGATATGATCTCCCTCACCCCTGTGTTAAAAATGAGGTCTGCAAAACTATGAGAAATGAGTGTAATAAATTTCATGGCCAGTAGAGGGAACTATTGCTGTGTAAATATACATACATATATATATATATATATATATGTGTTATGTGTATATGTTTTAACATTTTTTAATATTTTTATATTTTTATATATTTGTACTTGTTATTTGGTAGTAATTTTAACATGCAATGGTTTTAACAGGATGTCATGGAGTTTAAACAAATCAATTCATATGGTACAATAGTGTTTTATTCATTTTACATACATCCCAATGCATTAACATTTATTTATTTAAAATTTATTTAAGAGACTTTACTATTGGTCAATTTAAATTGGTTGATGAGTATTTAAGTGGTTTGTTGAATGGATATTCATTATCTGATGAAGTTTTGGACGAAAACGTATGGTCATTATTTTCAGCGTTATTGTTTAGAGTGTTTGTGAACTGTTCGGCTTAATAAACTGTGTGCCTACTCTAGCTGGGATTCAAGGTGCTTTTTCAAGTTTATACCTGTAAGTGAACAATGCGTTTCTGCAGAAAGGGACATTACAGTGTTATGGAATATTTTAAGATGGTCTCAAATCTTCTCAAGATACAAAACTCATGAAGCGAACACAAAGGCAATAGCGGTAAATTATAAATATCCATATTTCTGGGGACATGATAAAATGAAATATTTCGGAGTATGGATTAGAAATGACTCTGTTGTGGCAGCTAAAGATAGGTGGGAAGAGATTAAACAGAAGATAATACAAAAATTGAGAAACTGGATGCGTTGTTATATGGATACTAACATACAAGCAATTAAAATGTTTTAGTTCCTTTAGTCTTATACACAGGTCAGGCATATTTTTATCAACCACAGAATCTGTGGACAGCAATGAAAAAAGAGTTGAAGGATTTTATCTGGGATGGAAAGACAGCAAGGGTCAAGTGGGATAAGCGGAGTCTTCCAATAGAACAAGGCGGGCTAGGGTTACCCAATTTGAGGGGGTATTTTAGAGCAACACAGTTAAGGCTCTTATACATAGCATAAGCAGAAAACTATAATTCAAAGTGGAAAGGAATGATGATGATACAGGGGGGAAGCTGACGAAATAAGGAGAGATTAGGAATTTGGATGCAGACTCTTAAGAACAACAAAATACATACCAAGCATTATACTCATAAAATATTGGGGAGTATTCTAAGAACTAAACCAGAACGAGAATGAAGAAGAGAGATTCTGCTGATAGGGATGACTGTGGTTAGGGATGCAGATAACTGGCAAGAGGGGGCTGGAATTTGTTGGAGAAAACTGGCAAAAGAACCAAGGTATTGGGAGCAAATAACTATAAAGGGAAAGGTAATAAAATGGGAAAGGTAATAAAATGGGAAGAGGTCAAGAATTTATTTGGACTGCAGGTTAGAGATTGCCTTCCCTATCAAGGATTGATATCAGAGTATAGGTAACGAGAAAGAAAAAGGGGGATCTTAAATGAAAGACCAGCACTGGTGGAGTTTTAATAGAATTTAGAACATAAGCTGGCATTAAAAAAGGAATAATTAGTAGAGCATATAAAATATTGCATAACTAAGACTCAATCAGAGGAGCTGAGAAAGGATTGGGAAGAGAGATTGGATAAACAATTCACAAAGAGACAATGGGGGATATATATGTGTATCTCCCAAATATGCAACAAAATTTATTAAATTTAGGGGCTTTGCCTGAAGTGTTTACCTAAGTATTTTTATACCCCACGTAGACGCCAAAGACTTTTTCCACAGGTGGACAGCAAATGTTGGCGGTGTGACAGGCAGGAAAGAGGTGGCTGGGAGCATATTTTTTGGGAGTGTGGTGAGCTGGCAGACTTTAGGGATTCCCTACGGACCATTCTGTCGGAGATGCTGGGTGAACGGACTGGATCGACTGGGGAGATTATTTTTTTTGAGCTATGATACAGAACTGGAATTTCCTAGACATGGTAAAGCCTTGATGAGTCGGTGGCTGCCAAAAAAGCAATTACTAGAAAATGGAAATCAAAGTCTAGACCAACTTTATTCGTAGTACTGAATATAGTAACATAGATAAAACAACTGGAATTGGGATCTTTAGAAAAGGGAAGGAGCAAACTACATAGGAAAAAATGGGAATTGTGTGGACAACATATGCAGAGAAGGAACGTGGTTTAAGAGGCAGGCTTTCAATGAACCATATGATGCCCAGCTGACAATAACTGGATAGATTATAAGTGATGTATAATGTTTGCAACTGCAGTTGTTTCAATGGTGTCTGTGATCTATAATGCTTGCAACTAAAGTGGTGTCAATGTTTTGTTTGTTTTTCATTTATATAAATGTAAGACTTCAATGTCACACCTGATAATTTAATAAAGATGTTTACTGAAAAAAAAAACAATGCATTTCTGGGCACATATAGATTAATCAGACATCTGTAGGTAGAATACTAGATTATGGGAATTGTGTGAACAACATATGCAGAGAAGGAACGTGGTTTAAGAGGCAGGATTTGAATGAACCACATGATGCCCAGCTGACAATAACTGGATATATTATAAGTGATGTATAATGTTTGCAACTGCAGTTGTTTCAATGGTGTCTGTGATGTATAATGCTTGCAACTAAAGTGGTGTCAATGTTTTGTTTGTTTTTCATTTATATAAATGTAAGACTTCAATGTCACACCTGATAATTTAATAAAGATGTTTATTGAAAAAAAAAAAAAAACAATGCATTTCTGGGCACATATAGATCAATCAGACATCTGTAGGTAGAATACTAGATTACCTCCCTATAATGTCTGTTAGTAGGAAATTGGGCTGTAAAAGAAAGTGTAACTTCTTCCATCTTCTTATAGGTTCATAGGAGGTTACTAGGCTATAGGCCCTACGGACTTCATAAACCTAGCCATGTTATACCCTTGCTTCCTTACTGACCAAGTTATATGGTCTATATTTCCACTACTATGTCTAGGAAAAACTGTATTCTGACACTGCACATAAAAGATCTAGGACTCGGTCCTAAATGAGGGGATGGCCACAAACACAAGGGTATTCCAAGAAAACTCAAGAGCAATTATATTATGTAGGATCAAAAGGAAGAACATTTACGCACATAAAAATCAAACTGAGATCCCATGTGTGACATATACATCCTAGGGTGCAGCCTATGCTAAGGAGGGTAGGGAAGCTCAAGTACAAAATGGCTGAAATATGCACTTAAGTGAAGCTGCAAGTCAAGCCTTGATCAAACAGGTGAGATATACACTTCAGACTTGGATGATGCAAGTAGTTTGGCTAAACAGCTTCTCCTACACAAGTGAGAAAGTCTGCTCTACTTGGATAAATAAGACTTTTCATCTCTAGTTCCGTTATCTCTGGTAAAATGCAAACCACCAAAGTGGTCAAACAAGTATGAGGAAATAACATGAGATCTTCCTAGAATCAAACTCTATCCCCATGGGGTGATCCGTGGTACCACCATTTTGAGTCAGAAGTTTACACTGTATGGGTAGGGTTACTGAATCTCTTTTGGCAATCATACTTTGGCAGCAAATATGCTGTATTAAAATCTGCATCATACAAGAGAATCATGCTTGTCTATGCCAGCAGAGAACTCATAAGATGAGCCTTTTTCCTTTCTTATCTTTATGAAGATATTGGGAACAAGTGGGACCAGAAGAAAGGAAGAGTATGCCATGATCTGGTCTGACATAGAAGGCATTGGTGGACGCTGTTGTTTAGCAATAAGCAGAACTCCTACACCTGGAAATATGTATGAGATGTGAAAAGGATTCTACCTGGGCTGCCCCATCCTTACTTAATGTTCAGGAAGGTCTCCCTGTACAGTTCTCATTTATGAGACACACAGAGTTCCCCCACTTGACTGATATGCTGTTGAGGCATGCTGGCTGGGAATGTGCATTGCTTGTAGGTACACACCAAAATTGGCAGTTGTGTCACATGGCCTCATGAGTGACCTACATATGGGGAAAGAGCGAGTGCCCCCTTGGCTATCTTGAGTAAGAGTGAGTGCCCTTCTTGTTTCTTCATTGTTGATGCACCACACCATCAGTGCATTGCTGTCTATCACTAACTGCAGGAGGGATGATCAGAAGGCTTGAAAATTGAAGTCAACAGCTATAATTTATTTTAAATTTAGATGTTTCTTCCCAGTTTCCTTGGATTATCAGTCTTATACTTTACAATGAAGTATGCATGCCTCCCAAAAGAGCCCAAAACTTTGGTTATTAACTCCTTAGCTAGTTATCTGAAGCTGAAAGGAAGCCCTCAGTTACTTATCCCCTACATTGCCCACTGTTCCAACTCCTTGTTAAGGCAGAGTTAGGGAAAATAACAGGCTTTATGGTGTGACTCTACTGGTTTATAACATTTTCAGGAATCATTTGATCTTCCTTATGTGTAGTGTTATAAAAATTATGGCTGTCAGAATGGAAATGGGCAAAAAATCTAAGACTTTCAGAAAATTCCTTGAATGTGGGGAACAATTTCAAGAGATATGCAGAAAGACATGGTTCTTCTATATTTGGGAAAAGACACTGTAGATTCTGAGGCGTAAGAGTGCACAAAGTAACTTCTGGAAAAGCACCACACAGGACGCCTGGATGCTCAGGGAGACTGACAACCTCAGGAGGCACTGAACAGTGAAGTCAAGGGTCCCTTGAAAAAAAACTTTTAGTGGAACATACATGAATCAAGCAATTACTGTTGTGAGTGTTGCTGTGGAACTCCTAAAATCTTAGTTGGGCACAGACTCACGTCATACACCAGGTGAAGACTCTAGGCACAGAAAAAGAGGTGAAATGGCAAGGATATTAAATGGAAACATAAGATTCTCATTCAAAATATAAGGCACTGTCTTGTTAGCTTTGTAAATGAGTATATGTAGGCAAGTGTCCTTCAAATTTAAGGCAACTAGGAGGGCATCTTTCATTAAAAGGGGAAGAAAAGAAGGTGGGAACAAGCATCTTGAATTTAACTGCCACATATACGTTGAGGCCAGAGTTGTCTCCATTAGTTCTCTTTCTTAATTATGAGGAACAGTCTTGAACAGAACATGCCCCCCCAGCTTAAATGGAAATGGAACACCTTCTACTGCCTTGCAGTCCAGCAACGGTCTGAAAATGGTTACAGCATGGACTGCCTTATTATTTGCTAAAGATAATAAATGGTCAATAAGGGGATGGTACTAGGATACAAATGTAGATACCTGTTAAAGTCAGATTCCGGTATAGGGTTGCCACATCTTCCTAAAAACTAAAACTGCCAGATAGTGAAATAAAAGCATCCAATGTGTGTGTGTGTGGGGGGGGGGTTCCAAGAAAAATTGTGTGCGAAAGCATCATCTCTTGTCTGTCAATGGAAGAAATTGACCAAATGGGAGAATTAGTACTTTGAAGGGGAAGTTAAGTTGGGAGCCAATATGGGATGCATCCAGTAAGTAAAGAAACTAAAGAAATATTAAGAATAAATACAAAGGTCACAGATAGTCTGGAGACCATACAGACTAAACTATAGAATCTTACCACATGGAAGTATAGATGAAAAGAACACAAATGATAATGGGTGAAGCATAGTACTTGCATCACCAGTGATCGGCCATTGCACATGTTAAGCAACAAATGTACAAGACTTAGGACAAGACTGTTGAGATGCTAAAGCAGTTTGAACAGACTAAGCAGCACTTAAATGAAATTGAGGATAAGGAAAGAAAGCAAAACCTTTGGCTGTAGAGTGTTTTGCAAGATGAATGGAAAATTATACTTGCTAGAATACATGAAAACCAAGATGGAGGAGTGTACTGGGTTTGCAAATAACTCCATGGGGATAGCACTTGTGAAATGTTTGCCATTTTTACAGTCAGAAAAAGGAAACACGAGAAACCTAAGCCAAAACCGATAGGACTGTGTGATAAAAATGCACAAGTGATATGACAGATGTGGTTACCAGGCAGAACACCATTAGTGGTTGGCAGAGCTGTATTTGTAGAATATGACTACTCTGAGATGACATTGAAACATCACCTGGATTTTTATAAGTGATAAAGGTGTCTAAATGAAAAATAAATGTTTAAAATGTTTTTGTTTGCTATTTTAAAGATGTTATAGGATGGTAAACGTATGACATTTGAAAATCTGAACAGCACAACTGGAAAAATAAGTGTTATCTGCAAGACCTACTGAACAATTATGAATGAACACTGAGGAGGCTGCATGTTTCTAAATGAAAGTTAATGAATGTCACAGCTCTCACATTAAACTACACAAGCGACTAATTTTCTGACATTTATCCAACTATGAGAGATATCAAATTCTGTAAATATGCTGTATGAATTAATACTGGTACACGATTACATTTTTTTTATATGCCAGTCAACATGTATGGACTTTCACAGCATTTATAGTTTATGCAATAGCCAATATTTAATTAACATCAATCATTGTTGAAGTATATGGTGAGAGTTAACAATATATGAATGTAAATCTTGAATTTCAGTTAGAAAACAATGAAACACTACACAGTAACAAAGAGTGAAATACTTCCAGTGTAATACAATCTGTAGGATAAAAGCTGCAACTTGTTTTTCTTTCAGCTTTTCCCGGTTAGGGGTCACCACAGCGGAACTCCGGTCTGCTAATGATTGACAGTCGATTTTTATGGTGCCGAGGTGCCAGCCCGACGCCCAACCTTCAACGAAGGCATGCCCATTCATGCATGTCTTTTGAATGCCACTTGACCGCGGGGAGAACATGCAGACTCCACACAGAAGGTGCTCCAGCCGAGAATCGAATGGGAGAACCTCTTGCTGTGAGGTGACAACGCTACAGCTGCACCACCGCAGCTTAGGATAAAAGCTGCAAGTAAAAACAAATATATAAACAATAGGAAAACAGCAAACATTACAAGATGCATTGTAAGAAGCATCAAGATGAGTGGAAGGTAGAGTCTTGATGATAACAATATCCTTTTACTTTTGCATTATTAAAGATATACGACTGGAATTGCTGATGGGCATATCAAGGCATGTAGATGCTGACTAAATCGAAAAATAACTAATATATGGAATGTAAGGATATCAACTGAGCTAATTCTTCTTTACTGAATAAAACTCAGAGGATGTTGGGACGCATTTGATAAATATGTACATATACACAAATGATGCATCTGGATATACAGATGGGTGGTAAAGGAGACATTTTGGTTGATGAAGGGGCATGACATAGAACGAGCAATGACTATAAAGCACCCAAGTGCAAAGAGATAGTTATAATGAGAATGAGAACGAAGAGTACTGTGAAATAAATATACTGGTTGTGCCAACAGTGCTTTATCAACTGACAGATAATGATGGTGGTGTTTTCTGTTCCCCTGTTGTTTACTCTGATGGGTATAAAAAGGTAGACATAGTAAAGCCTTGCTGAATCTAATTATGGTGACTGCCAAAAAAGCAATTACTAGAAAATGGAACTCCAAGTCAAGGTCAACTTTACTAGAAGAAGTGAATATAGTAACAGGGATAAAACAACTAGAATTGGGATCTTTAGAAAAGGGAAGGAGCAAACTACATAGGAAAAAAATTACATTTGGGTAATCTGCTGCCAGGTTGCCCTCATTTGTCCTGAATTCCAAAGTCTTGGGTCCTGCATCGGTTGCTGTCTTCTCTTCAATGACGTTAGGTCGTCAGGGGTATAAAACATGCAGCCAACGCCATTTTCTTTAGTTTTTCTTGCCCCTGATGTCAGGTACCCCCAAAAAAGGTAGCAATATTATATATATATATATATATATATATATATATATATATATATATATATATATACACATGCATCAATATAAACTTTACCTTCATCTACAAGCAAATACACCACATAGGTTGTAGAAGATAGAGAAGGAAAGATAAACTTTAGAATGACAGGGGGATGGTGGGAGGGTAACCTGGACTGCGACAGTGAATACACTGGAACATCTACATTTATGGTAAGTGTACACAACTGTACTATGTTCTTCGTGTTTCACTGTTGCAGTCATTACATTTGGGTAGAATCCCAAATATGGTTGGGATGCTGGAGCTAAACAGCATTTGGTGCGGCTATAAGGCCCTGCAGCACTGCAGTGGCAAAGCCTGCCCTGGACTTAGAGTAGAGAGGCAAATGGTAATGCTTTGGTTGGTACTCCTCTGAGAAAGGCTGCTGAAGTAGCTGCAGCTCTGGTGGAATGAGAACTAATGCCCTTGGGCACAGGTTTACCATGGTGTAAGTAGCAGAAACGAATGCAGTGGCTTATCCACTTTGAAATTGTCTGCTTTGAAATAGCCTTTCCTTCTGATCCTGCAGCATATGACACTAGTAATTGCTCAGTTTTTCTTAGAGCTTTAGTCCTGCTCAAGTAGAATCTTAGTTGTCTGTGTACGTCCAAGGAATGCAGAATTCTCTTCCCTTTGTTCTGCGGATTTGAATAAAAAGTTGGCAGATGAATTGCTTGGTTAAGAGCCACACTGGAAACCACCTTAGGCATAAAAGTAGGATTTGTCCTCAGAGACACCCTGTCTGGGTAAAATATGATAAAAGGCTCTACAGCCATGAGGGCCTGTAGCTCTGAAACTCTTCTTTCTGAAGTAATTGCTAGTAGCAGAGCTGTCTTCCATGATAAGAACTTTATATCAGTGGTAGCAGCTGGTTCAAATGGAGGCAGGGTGAGCTTTTCCAATATATAATTGAGGTCCCATGCAGGTAATGGTGATCTTCTAGGAGGCCTTACATTTTTGGCTCCTCTAAGATACTGCTTTAGTAATGGATGAGAAAAGATTGGTGGCTCTGTATTGTAATGAGCCGAAATGGCAGAGGCATGGATTGTGATTGATGAGAAAGATAGGCCTTTGTCAAGTATCTCAGTTAAGTATTGTAATATCTGAGGAATATGTTGTTCTGCTGTATCAGTTCCTTGTGCTTCATTCCAAGCACAGAATCTCTTCCATTTGTCAGCATAAAATTTTCTAGTACTAGGCCTTCGGGCTTCCAAAATGACATCCATCACAGCTTTACTGAGAGGTGTCATTTGTATGATTACATGATTAGCCATGCTGCCAGGTTCAGAGTTGGTAGTTGATTGCACAGGATCTGATTGTTTTGCTGGGACAGTAGTTGTGGTCTTTGAGGCAAGGTCCAAGCTGGGTATTGAGACAAGTTCCTTAGGATTGGGTACCAGTATTAGCGGGGCCAGTCCGGGGCAATTAATATCATCTTTGGCTTCTCTTGTCTGACTTTTAGGAGGACCTTGGGTATAAGAGGCAGAGGAGGAAAGGCGTAAACTGATAGGTTTTTCCAACTGAAGGATAGGGCGACTTTCCATGCTTGTCTGTGATAAGTCCTTGTGCAGAATCTTTTCAATTGATAGTTTTGAGGAGAGGCAAACAGATCTATGTCTGGGCTCCCCCATTTCTCTGTTATCATGCTGAAGACTTGTGGATATAGTTTCCACTTGTGAGGATCCATAAGGTTTCTGCTTAAATCGTCTGCCAGAGTGTTTTGTTTTCCTGGCAGGAATTGAGCTTGAAGATGTATTTAGTAGGTCAAAGCTGTGTCCCACAGTGCCATGGCTAATCTGCAAAGGGGGTATGAGTGTGTGCCCCCTTGCTTGTTTATATGCCACAAGACTGTGGTGTTGTCCGTCTTTATCAGTAGTTGTCCTGGATGAAGTAAGTCCTTGAAGGCTGTTAGGGCATTTTGAACAGCTAGCATCTCTTTCTGGTTGATATGTAGATGCATTTGTTTTGGTGCCCATATGCCCTGAATGCATCTTCCTGCCATGTGGGCCCCCCCAGGCATAATCTGATGTGTCTGTTAAGGTGTGGCTGGCAGGGGGTAGAGTGTTTTGGTGACAGGCCTTTGCCCACCATAGAAACTCCTGTTGCAGGCAGGGAATGAGAGGAATCATTGTTTCCAGACTGTGTGAATGTTGACTCCATAAACTTTTTAGGTACCACTGAAGTTTCCTCATATGCAGTCTTGCATATGGAATTAGTAGGATGCAGGATGCCATGAAGCCCAGAGCCTGCAGAATTTGGCTTGCAGAAGACTGGGTTTTTGTCATCAGTTTGAAATAAGTAGTCAGTTGCCTTTGTTTGTCTGGCGAGAGGTAAGCCATCTGGGCAGTTGTATTCAAGCTTGCACCCAGGAAAATTTATCTTTTGAGAGGGTACCAATTGTGATTTCCTTTCGTTTATTGTGTACCCTAGGCAGGTTAGAAGCCTTTTCACAAACGCCAGGTGTCGAAGAAGAGTGTCCTTGTTCTCTGCTTGAATGAGACAGTCGTCCAAGTACGGACATATTTGTATACTTCTTTGTCTGCAAAATGCAATTACTGGTGCCAGGCACTTTGTAAAGACCATGGGCACAGTAGATAAGCCAAAGGGCAGTGCAGAGAATTGGTAATGCATTAAGCCAGCCTTGAATCTGAGGTATCTTCTGCACGACTGTCTTATTGGGACATGCAGGTATGCCTCTTTTAGGTCTAACGTCACCAGCCAAGCATTCTTGCCCAGCATGGGCAGAAGCTGCTGCAAAGCCATCATTTTGAATTTTGGAATGTCCAGGTATGTGTTCAAAATCGATAAATCCAGTATTGGCCACCAGGCCTTGAGTAAAAACCTTGTCCTTTTTCATGTTCGGGTACTGTCTGAACAGCCCCCATATCCATGAGGGGCGTAACCTGCTTCTGTGCCTCTGCCCATTGATTTTTTGGCAGATATGGCCAACCATTTGCCATTGGCAGAGTGTGGAAATGGAATCTGTATCCCTGTGACACAATGTTTAGTACCCACTTGTCCTGGGTTATTAACTGCCAATTTTGAGCAAAAAGTGCTAATTCCCCCCCTATGGGTGCTGCGAAATGATAAGTGCTTGGTGTAGGCAGAGGGAAGTCATTGGGATTGCTTTCTATAGGTTTGCGCTTTATCTCCTCCAGATTTGGAGGTGGATGCGCCCCATTGCTTTGACCTGTATGAGTCTTGCGCCTGGTATCTGGAACCCTTAGGGCATCTGGATTTGCCCTTTTGAGCTCTGTCTGACACAGGAAAGGACCAATTTTTTGTAGGACAGTGTCTACTGAATCTTGGTGGCTGCACTTGTAAGAAGTCTTTAACAGTTTGCATAGACTTAGCTTTGTCTTCCATTTTCTTTAAAACCTCTTCTGCCTTAATACCAAACAGAGAATCATGCTGTAAAGGTGCATCTAGCAATTTAGCTTTAACATGATCAGGCAAATTTTATTCCTTTAAACAGGCATGTCTCCTAATCACAGATCCAGTAACTGCTGCTCTGCAGGAGGCCTCTAAAGAATCAAAACCACATTGCAAAGTATGCTTTCCAACTTGTTTAGCTGCATGCAATAATTCCTGCAATTCTTTATTTTCTGCACATTCTGAAATCAATATCATTTTCTGTCTCAGCAATCCCATAACATGTTGTTGGTACTTAAGCATATGAAATTGACAATTTAAGGCCCTGATTGCCAAGGTTGCAGATGTATAAACCTTTTTTCCCCATCTGTCCAGTGCCCTTGAATCTCTTTCAGAGGGGGAAGGATTTTTTGCTGTTGAGGCCTTAATTCCCTTTGGACCCTGTGAAAGGTTTCTAAATAAAAATTTCCCTCAGGGACCCTGTAATATCTGTCAGGCTTACTGGGAGCCGGAGGTAAGGAGTCAGGTGTCGAGCTTGACTCTGAAAACACATCATCAACAATGTCTAAAGCAGGGGGAATGGCTAAAGGCTTGTGCTGAGGGAGAAGGAGGAAATCTCTGACCCTCTTTTTTGATTCTGAGAAGTCTTGACTCTCCCAGTGAAAATGTTCCCTCAAAGTATGCAAGGTTTCTCCAAATGAATAATCCTCAGGAGAAGATGCAGATGGGATAGAATCCTCAGCATCAGAATCCTCATAGGGAGGTATAGATAATTCCTGATGAGAAGAGGAATCAGAAGCAATAGAAACCTGATCTGAAGATTCATAAACAATGTCTTGCCTAGGCCTCTTATCTGGAGGGGGATGGGTACCCCTGATCAAGGTAATAAGGTTTTCAGCCATTTTGATCATCTGTTTTTTAGGCATAGAGGCCTGTGCATGTGGCTCATGCGTCAGTTTTTTAGTTTTAGAAGTTGCTTTTGCCTTTGGCTTTGCAGCTGTCGTCGGTTTGATGTACAAGTGTTGAGGTCTGAATTCACCCTCAGAAGCCGGTGCATGCTCAGCGGCTTCGGACCCATCTGAGGGAGATACATCTGTCGGTCCAATACCTCGAGTATCTTGCGGCATGCCGGACTCCACATGGGTGTCGGCAGAGGCCTGCGACTCGAAGGTAGCGGGTATCAGGGGCTGCGAAGGCGCCTCAATGAGTACTGGCGAACCAGTGACTGGCTTAGGAAAAGCTTCGTCGTCGGTTTTGGATCTCAACTGCCTTTCTCTGTCCTTTTCTTTGCGTTTTTTATGTACTCCGTTAGTCGGATTGCTATCCAACGACATTTCTGGGTAGTTAAATCCGTTTCCAAAATACTCTGATGCAAAAATATACTGACGCTTAATAGTGCGTTGGTTATATCTAGCACAAAACTAAATCTATCACCAAGAGGATCAAAGGGCTCAAACAGATGCCATATGCTGCCCGGTTAAAGAAACTCCAGCTCAACTCAGTGGCATACCGCCTGCTCAGAGGCGATCAGTGCCTGACGTATAAAGCCATGTCCAACCCGGAATTAATGGACATGCTGCACCTCAGAAAATCCAAGTCCCATCGAGCCACGCGCTCGAGAGACTTAAACCTCAGCACTGAAATAAATAGGACATGCTGGAAAGACAGATTCATAACCCAGAGGCTCCCTTCACTCTGGAATAAAATCCCAGTCCAGGTTAGGCAGAGTCCCTCACTGACTCTCTTCAAGAGGAATCTTGATAAGTGGATGGGAGATCGTAGGTTTACCCCGGGTATCACTTCTGTGTCACTGTTAGACAGAGGCACAGTATACTAACCTCGAAAAAGGGCATAGCAAAATTAATTTAAAATGGGTGGCGAAAGCCAAACACACTCTGGCTAGGCTTATAAATGCCCTAGGGCAGGTAGCCTAGTATGAACCTATGAAAATTGACAGCCAGGCACGTTGTGATCAGGGCCTAGGCAAGGAATAAAGTATAAATGGAAATCCTTATGAGGTATTTGCTTCCCACAAGTAATACAATTATTAACTTTTTCTGATATCGGTAAAAAGCAAGAAAAAAAGTTTCCCCAACGGGGTACTTAGCTTTAGTGAAGACTTCGGTTCTGAAACTCAAACTCGAATATTTCAGTAGTCGGCCAACCGGCACTTGCGAAATGCTTCTGCTTCGGGCACCGCGTGGCAAGAAAGACTAAAGAAAATGGCGTCGGCTGCATGTTTTATACCCCTGATGACCTGACGTCATGGAAGCGAAGACAGCAACCGACGCAGGACCAAGACTTTGGAATTCAGGCCGACTGAGGGCAACCTGCCAGCAGATTACCCTAAATGTAATGTCTGCAACAGTGAAACACGAAGAACATCTAACAGAACAGGGCATTGGTTTATTTGATACATATATCCTGAATGAAGAAGGTAAATGGATTGACAAAGATTAGATTTTAAAGGAGAATGCTATCTGGAGAGGTACTGATCTACCTAGCCATCCTTAGTCCCACTGGTTCAGTGCTCTCTCTTCAGGGTAGACATAAGATGGTATTAATACTGACAAGGGAAAGCTCCCCCACTCTTTTCGAACTCTGAGCAGCGCCAAAGGGTGCTGGTGCCTCAGCATACGAAAGAGGATTTCAGGATCTAGCCCCTTACCAGACCTATACTGTTCAATATCTTAACGGTAGTAGTTCGCTGTGTCACTACAGATAAGCTCCATTTTTACTCTTTCAGTGATTTTACATCAAATAATGGTCAGGTTGATAGATGCAGAAGTGTCTGTGTCTGATGTGGTCCTTCCTTTGTAAAATGTCATCACTATAACCTGTTGTCAAAGATAAGCGAGATATCAACATGCGAACATTTTGTGGAGTAGTACTAGTAGCACTGCCACATCATAGCAAAATTTGTGCCCATTTCAATAATTAGCTGGGATGCCTTCACTATGGACTCTGAATGTGAGTTCTCACAGGGTGTTCTGGTTTCCTCCTACTTCCCATGGAAAAGCAGTAAGTTGACTGCCAATCTTACAAACTGATGAAGCTGTGAGTGAGTGTAAGCATTCTGCGACAAGCTGGTGTCCTGTCCAGAAGCAACTTTAAATCACTGCACTCACTGGCTACCAGGAAAGACTCCAGCATCCCTGTGTGCCTTTGTAGGTTATCAACAAGATGAATGAATTAATGACTGACTCAAAGCGGTTAATCTGGGATTTCTGATTATCCTTTACATTTGTCGTAGAGTCCCATCAAACATGACTTCTGAATTTTACATGTGGCAGCAGTCACATAAATTACACCTCCCTTGCCCATAGTATTCTGACACGTTTCTTTGCTTGTTTGTGAGATTTGCAAAAAATAATTTTGCACGTATATCCACTATGTACTGTGGTTGACTAAACTATGCTACACTAACAATTTTCACCCTTCAGTGTTATGACATAATTAAAAAATATCAACCATTAGTTTTAACATTTGAAACCAAACTGAGATCTGGAAGATTTGATATAAAACAACAATAATTTTTGTTTTTACTTAATGTAAACTCTAAGAGCAGGATATTTTTTGAAAGCCGGGTACCATCTCCTTTCTCTGTTGTACATCAATTTAATATTATGATTTTCCAATAGTTTCAATTTCATTTACCTGTACTATTTGTTTGTGTGTTACTACTACATGTTCATGATTGCAGGAACTAATACCATAAAGCTCAATGACGCTTTTTTTTTTTCAATCAGCATCTTTATTAAATTATCACATATGACATATACGCAATCTTACAGGTTTACTATTACAATGTCGATGTAGCACTGTACACTTATGAACTATTCGAACTACAGATGTTCGAATAGTTCATATGTGTGCAAGCTACATAATCGAACGTTACATATGCAAATGTACTGTGCATTCTCAAATATGAATGTTCGATTATGTACAGGGATCACGATACAATACAGTAAGGGAAATACATCCCTTTCCTCACTATAGTGCGATCTCGGAGTTGGAATACACAGTTGGGGGTGTGTGGGGGGCACAGCCCCCCCACAAGGGGGTGCATGGGGGCTTGACCCCCTGCATAAACGGGATGTCAGGTGTACAAGTTAGGAAGTTACGGCAAGGGTGGAATTGCTATTAAGTGCTGTAAAATGTCATGTTCGACATTTTCAGCATTAACAGCTGATTTCTGACATTAGGGCTGTTAGGTAATGTGTACGTTCGGCGAAATAGTTCGCTGTTAAGTACCGTTTTTTTTTTTAAACTTCGATATTTGAATAGTAAACCAATCTTACATTTATATAAATGAAAAACAAACAAAATGACACCAGTTTAGTTATAAACAGTATATATCACACACATCATTGAAACAACTGTAGTTGCAAACATTATACATCACTTATAATCTATCCAGTCATTTAAGAGTTAAATTTAAATCCTGCCTCTTAAACTTTATTCCTTCTCTGCATATATTGTTCCCACAATTCCCAATTTTCCTATGTAATTTGTTCCTTTCCTTTTCTAAAGATCCCAATTCCAGTTGTTTTATCTCTGTTACTATACTTACTACTTCTAGTAAAGTTGGTCTAGACTTTGATTTCCATTTTCTAGTAATTGTTTTTTTGGCAGCCACCATAACTAGACTCAACAAGAATTTACTATGTCTAGGCAATTCCAATTCTGTATCATAGCTCAAAAAAAAATCATCTTCCCAGTCAATCGAATCTGCTCACCCAGCATCTCCAATAGAGCGGTCTGCAGGGAACTCAATGACGCTATCTTGAGCATACATACGTTCAACACAAATGGCATCATCCCAGTTTGAGTGCATAATTGTCTCTACTGGAGAGTTTAGAAAGGATAAGTAAACTCTTAGGTTAAAGATGACGGTATTATAACCTGAGTTAATTACAGTGTGTGCAATCATATGTTGGGAAGAGAAAAATCTTAGGTTTGTTAAGAGGATAGCTATGATATTACCATCCCTATCAGGACTTCATACTACCTGTTCAAAACAGTTTTGCTTCACACAATCAATTAATATTTGGACATTTTTATCTGATGCAGAGTAGTTTACGCAGTCAATGCCTGGGTAGTAAAAATCCCCCATAAAGATTGTACCTTCAATTAGTTTTACATCTTGAAGTGTAGTCAGGATATCATCATGTTCTGCAGGAGACAGTGTATGGTAGATTTCTAGAATGTTATGTTTAATATCACTGATAATTACTGTATGTGCAGTTTCTAGCATTTTATTTTATTATCACACGACACAGGCAATTGCACACTTATATATATATATATATATATATATATATATATAAAAAAAAAACACAATGACACATTTTAAATTGCAAACATTATACATCACTTATAATCTATATGGTCATTGTTAGCCAAACATTACGTAGCTCATTCATTTCCTGTTTTCCTTAAACCTCATTCCTCCTCCATAACATTATTTTGCATGTATTGTTCCCACATTTCCTATTTTTTCTATGGGAGTTGCTCCTACTCTTTTTAAAGATACAATTTCCAGTTCTTTTACCTCTGTTACTATATCCACAACTTCTACTACAGTTGGTTTAGACTCTGATGTCCATTTTGCACTATTTTTTTGGGCAGCCACCGTTGCAGTTTCTAGTATTTAGTTATTTTCTTTCCATATGGCTTTTAGATGCTCTTTGTAATATGACATACACTCAAATTTGTGATATGCATTTTGGATCATTAAATTGGGTCTCAGTTACGGTACATACATTAACATCTTCCAAGCAGAGGAGGGCTTCTAAGCCACTCATTTTAGTGTAGAAACTTCTAGCATTTGGCAAAGAAACCTTTACACCTTTTTATCTACTTTTTTGTCTTGGAACTTGAAAAGAAAAAGTCTTTAACTAAGGAGATGAAAAATATCTTGTTCAGCACTTTTACTCCCTATGGAGCGGAAATGTTCATTTGTCTGGTTGCACATCTTGTACCAGGCTGACAGGCAATGAAGTCTGTGACTACGTATCCTTGAATGCAAACATTTTTTCATGCTTTTTGAGCTTCATAGAGAACAGATGGCAACATTTTGCTAAGCAGATTTATTTTCCCAAAATCCCACCAGATGTTGCACATACAATATGGAAGACTAGTGTTTACCTCAACATGATCAACGACCATATTAATATCAGCCTTAATTTCTTTTAACCTAGAAAAGACGTACTGAATTTTGATAAAAGTCCTACACAACACCATTGGCAAGTTTCTTACAAAATGGAGTACTGTAGGTGCCCATTTTATATACAAAGGAAGCAACAAATACCAGGATTTTTTTTTTTTGGGGGGGGGGGTTGCTGAGTCACAATGTCAGCCTTATGAGCTTTTATACTTTGCTTGGTTCTATGTTAACATATGGACATTTGTTAGAGGTTCTCCTCAACACCATGGCATGGGGACACAGAATATTTCCTTTACTATGGTTAACTGGAGTGCTGCATAATGCTGTATGTATGAAGTTCTGGTTTAACTGAGGTTATACTTTCTTGAGATACAGCTGAGGCTTATGTAGGTGCAGTGTTCAGAATGTCTGCATATGCAGTGGTAGGAGAGTGCGTGTTCACAGAGTGGGGCTGTCACTGAAACTTTAGACTCGACATTCTAAATATGTTGCATACACTTTACGCAAATACTTAAAGTCAACGCAGAAGGTAGTGTATTTTCTGTTAACATGTCAGTTCAATGCATGCAGATAACCATTTCCCCACTTTGTCTTCACAGAAAAAAATATTAATACTGCAAAGCATAATATAAAGATTCAAACTATGCACAAAAATTGCAAATACTCAGAAGCGTAGTCTTCTGGCAGCTCTCACAGTAAAACCTTGGCCTGTTGTTATTAAATTAAATATAAATGCAATTTCTCAACTCATCCAACAATTCAGCATAAAACAGTAAACAAAGTATACTCCCACCCACAAATCAGGAATTCTCAAAGGAAGTTCTGTGTATTAGTTCTTGCAATAAAACCTTGAACCATTTTCTTAAAGAAAAACACCATGCTGGAACTCAAACAAAATGTGTTTTGTTATTGTATCTTTTTTGTGAACTATTTTAATACATTCAACTCACACTGAGTCTTTCTATACATATTTTTTTCCACAAAATGGCTGTCATGGAACCTACCATAGTAATGTTTGCAATTTAAAATGTGTCATTGTGTTTTAAATGCATTGTCCCTTGGTTCCCAGAATCCACTTGAAAACCATTTTATACGAGTCATGCTTGCCACAAAAAAATGTTGTTTTTTTTTTTTTTTTTAATCTCCCATGTAAACAGAATGGCAGTAGTGAGAGTCATAGGCATCTTACAAAACCACTGGAATCTGACTATGTTTTATTTTTTGTTTCAATTCTCCTGATCTGTGTTGCTTCCAGAGCTGCTGTAATCTAGCCACCATAGTTATAAATCTTCAACAAAACAAAGTAATTGTAAGAATGTTAAAGGCTGCCATTCTGTACTCCTGAAATTAAAGCATTACTATGTCTGAGCAATTCAGATCCTATATCCAACTAAAATGAATAATTTGCATAGTTACACCTATTTATTCCTACAATTTCTAACAGAGTACTCTGTAGTAAATTTTGAAAATATGCCAACTCATTACCCCCCCCCCCAAAAAAAAATGTTCCAATGACTACACTTTTTCCCATTACACCTCCAGTATTTGCTAATCTGAGGAAAAATTCTTAACAGTCTGCATGGCTTAAAAAAATACCTATGCAAACACTTCAAGCAAAAATCCTACACTATCTGGACTTGACAAAATACTTGAGTTTCACAGATGTCCTCACTATTCCTTTGTAAACTACCTTTTCGTTTTCTCTTCCCAATGTTTTCTAATGTCCTCTGACTGACTCTTAATCTAACAGCAGGTCCTGTTCTAGACTCAACTAAAAACTCTACAAGAGGTGGTCTTTCAGATATCAATCCACATTCCCTTCTATTTGTTTACACTCCAATATAAATCCCTAGTAGACAAGGCAAGCTATACTGCAATTTAAATGTCTGACAGAGCTTATTCCACTCCATTATCTTTACTCCTGCAATTATTTGCTCTCAATACCTTGGTTCCTTTGTTAATTTTCTCCAGTAAATCCCAACTCACTCATGCCTATTTTTTATGCCCCTACTTGCAGTCAACCTACTGGTACAATCTCATTTCTAATGTTGGTTTAGTTCTTATGGAGAATAGCAGCAGCCATACTGGGAGAAAGTATTTTAAGGACCTACATCAAATATCCTACACTCATTTCTCAACCCCCACAACCCATTTCATCATCAACCCTTTCCACTTTAATTTATAGGTTCATAGGCAAGTGCTAGGCTTGCTGCAATGCAGGCAATTTTAAGCCAAGCCAACATCCCTTTTTGTGCTTGAAATAACCTAGCCCATTTAACCTTTACAACCTACAGGGGACCTGGAATAAAACTGATTTGAAAGGCTCTGAGGGCCTCTGATATTTTTTATTAGCAAATTAGGGTATTTTCAAAAGACCAGTTATTCTCAACTAAGAAACCTCTAACACTGGCACTCTTAGCAATACCTGAAGAGTACATTGTCAGACACTGAGTTAGAGGCAGGAATGACATTATGGATGTGTAAGAAAAGTATGGCAAATAAACAATGCTTTTATTGACCTGATAACAAAGAACTGGTGCCTCCAATGTGCTTGTGATTAATCACAAAGATTTCTCTCTCAATAGCCAACATATTCTCAAGCAAATTTTATATAAGGGATCAAGGACCATTGCAATGCAAGCCATATGGTTCACAACTTGGAGAAACTGTCATGCAGTAGCTGTTGGTAGGAATGCCATCTGATTCTTCAAAGGGAGTACCTTCATAACTTCACCCAAGAGACATCTTCTACAGCTTATGATCATCCCCAAATTCCTCTAGGTAACACAAAATGTTCCTAATATGAACAAATATTAAGCAATCACTTTAGAAAGAGTGCTGAGCACTTTGTGAACTCCTTGGATTCTAGGGATAGCTCAAATGGGAGAGATGTAAACTAGAAGTGAAAGTCTGCTATTTAGGAACAAAGTTATTTCCTTCAGGCAGATCACAGCAGAATGCAGTTAGTTTGCATTCCATGTCCAGAGTTGTCACCAATGGACTTTGTTCCAAAAGATACAACAGTTTTGAAGATCACCATTTTGAACTTCTTTTGTCACTGTGAACTAAATCTACAAATGCCACTCAAGATTTCTCCCTTTTAATATCACAAACAAATGGAATAGAAGCCTTTGCCTCCTTGGTGGAAATGAAGCCAAGTAGTGTCTGTCTTTCTAAAAGCTGTAAAACTAGCTACATGGCTGAGGAAATGAAAGTGAAACAGGTGGTCAACACTCTACTAAATGGTCTTGAGAGAAATCAGCTGGAGAACGCATTTGTAGTGACACACTGCCGAGACCGACTACTAGTGCCTCTCTTACAGGGTAGGATGGGAAATGATATAGAAAAAAATTTAAGAAGTGATTCAACAAAGATATCTTGTCACTGTAGTTCCATTTAAAAGAGGTGCACAAAAGATGACGGTTTATAGTTGTAGATCAGTGTGCATATCTCTTTAAGAAACCTCCTGTGGAAATGTACAAAGTGCACTGATTACTGAGCACATGCAAAGTCAGAGTGCCATTTTGTGTTTAGATGTTGAAGAGTAAGCATGCATGTGTGTAAGCTCTATCCATCCTGATGTGTTTTCATGTAATAAAGCATCTTAAAACTAACTATCCTGCCTGCTTGTCTTCTGTGTATCACAGGACGAGAGACAATAGTGTTGTTGCCTCAAAGCTAGTTTCCAACAACAAAAATGTACTGATGAGAGAAAATTCCATAAATATTGGGGTGTGGATTATTGGAAAGATGTTTATTTAATTAATTATTATCCATGTTTTGTCTAGGTCTGAGAAAGTGTGATCAGGCATTTTCATCCAGAGGAAAAAAAGACTGCAGGAACAGAAGCAGCCTGATGTATAACATTCTGTTACCAGCTGTACATGCCTGCAAACAGTCACCACAGTGGTTGTAGCCAGTGAATTAGAGGAACATTTCAACAAATGCATCCCCATCTTACTTGCTATAGATCCTTTTTTTTCTCGTTTACACTTTGTGTTGCATTGTGGAAGACAGTGGTGATGAAACCGTATGAGCCACATAAAAACTGTACTTAAAACCAGATTTGACCAAGTAAAATGTTAAGACATCTATTACCCTGAATTATTTTTATGGAGGCAAAGTGGTCAGAGTACCTGACTCTCCACTTCACTACCTGACAAGAATGGATACTACTCTGGATGGAGCGGTCACATTTCATGGTGTCATTTCTAGGAAAAAAATGTTTTTTTAACTGGCCAATCAAACAACATAGTGATCAAGCTCCCATTTACCAAATGTGGCATCCAATGAAGGGGACCATGGAAAACATGACGAATTGTAATCCTGAGCTGAATCTAAAGCCATACAAGACTGGATGCACCTCAAAAAGAAACATTCTTCCTCATTACAGGATAATGAGAGAGGATGATCTTACCTCTTATTGTTCCACTCAGCTACCAGTGCAGGCAATGGTGAAAAAGCCACAAATGCAGTATCTGCAGAAGATATGAGATGGGTCTGCTCTAGTACCAATGACGGTAGCTACCTGACAGAGTGAGATTCAGTCATGTCAGATACCTGCACGATGCATAAATACTCACACACAAATACCCAGTAATTGAATGCAAGATTCTGCAGAGCAGGCAATGCAGCTGCAGTCCTAAGTACTGATACACGTAGGTCACAAACACTGGGTCTTGTATAAGCATCTGGGGAGGGGAATGTTTGGGCACTTCCACTCCAAAACATTTGGAATCATGAAGCAATATAGTTGGGTTCCTCATTGCTTAAATTATGGCTGAAATTCATTAGTAGGAACTTAAGACAGCATAGAATGCCAATGACTTTTTTGGTAACCTTACTGATTATGTTAACCCTAATGTAGAAGCCATCAGAACTTTTCCCCCCTTTTTTGGGAACAGTCTATGTATACTCAAAAGTATTTCTCTGCGTGCTTCCACCGAGTCAAGACAGTCAGATTCAGAATGATTCTTATCTGACCATTGATATCCATATTTGGATAGCTTCAGTGGTTTATGTAACTCTCCACCAAATATGATTGCAACGCTTTAACACTCCTTAGCTTATTAGCGTTAAGCTTTAAACAATACACAGAGCTCAAAGAAATGTGATTTGCTCTACAACAAAAATGCTCTTTCAATGAAAATTTTTGGAGTCAAATTATCTACTACAAGAACATTTATTAAGGACTTAAATGGGGAAGACCTTACCCTTGGATAAATCACTAGAAATAACACAGAATTTTGAGATGAAAATGTTTATTTTTCGGAAACCAACTACTAATCAGTAGCCTAATAAATGACAGCATACTGGTGAATCACAAAAAACAGTTACACAAGTAATGGTTTCAAAGTGGCACGGCAAACTGATTTAGTTGCACATTAAAACTATTTAAATGGAAGGTGTGTGCTACCAGACATCTATACTAATAGTGATGAAAGACCAGCACTGACTTATGAAGAAGGACTGTACAGCTATGGAAAAGAAAATAGCTAAATCTGACACAACTTACCTGGTGAACAAACCCAAATGTTAGGTACAATGTCCCACCCACAAAATAAGCTTGTGTTACAAGCTAAAAAAAAGAGGAAGGCTGGCTCACAGGTGATGTAAAAGCAGTACTTTTTCTTCACAGAGTGCTAAAAAATCATAAACGTCTTTCTGAAGAAGTCATGTAACCAGACATGGTAAAATTTAGAATACATGGAATAAAGAGAACCTCGGGTGAAATGTAGGAAAAAGCTGGAAACTGATAAATAAGGACTACAGTTTTTTTCATTAAGCAGAGTACTGTCCAGACTAAGTGGCCTAAGAATTTATGCTATAAAAGATTTTATACTTCTATGTAGCTGGGCTGGGGGATGGGGTAATGCTGGATATGCTCAACTTATTTTTTTAAATGTCCCTTATTTTTATCTCAATGTTTTGCTATGTGCCTTAAGTATTTTGGGGCAAACCTGTGTAGTACAAGGTGAAAATAATGTCAGACATTATAGTTAGACATTTCCTACTCCAAAAATACATTTCACATATTCTTTTATTATGACTAGTACTAATAAGTTAAAATTATTGATTTGCAGTGTTTGCTTCTGATGTCTGGTATACGAAGTTGAGAACTCTGTCACATAAACAGACTATAGGAGGACTATGGGACAGCTCCCTTGCCCATGGTCAGTTTTTATGTTCACAGGAATCCTGCCCTACTGAAGTGGAAACCTGCTTCTTTCTAGTACTGCTATTCTGTAGGTAAACAGACTCACTACAGCTCTGTCACTCTTCATGAGAGATGACAGAGCAGAAAACCTACAATTCCTTGCTTAACTAAAAGAAACGAGCCGGCTATCATTACTCCATTCCACTCTTTCAGCAACAGCTCTTCAGTGCTCAGGTTACTACCTGTAATGGATTCATCAGTAACAAGGGCAGACATTCTGATCCTTTGCAATCAAACCAAACACACCTGAAACTAACCACAAAGAAAGATCTATACATATATATATATATATATATATATATATATATATATATATATATTTTTTTTTTTTTCCCTTCAAAACTAAGCGACACCATCCAGTGTCCACTGACATTTGTTACCCTTAAAGGGATGACAGGTGGAATTCAAAAGGCCTCACTTTTTTTTCTTTAATCTTACTCCACCCCATCAAGACTAGCTATTGGTCAAGGTCAGCTCCCACCTTAGCCTTAAGCTACAGCCATCAAAAAAGTGCCCTTCCCCACCTCTGTAGCTCCAGATCCCTGTGGCAGTGACAAATCCCTTCCCCTGAGAAAAAAATGAGAGGCCACAGACCACTAGCTTTCTCAATCCACCAAGGCCATCTCAATGATATCTGGGCTACTAAATGAATGCATGCCACTGGCTGGGTGCAGAAAAGCATCCTACCGTTGTGCCAGCAGGCCAGCTACATAATTTATAGATCTAAAAAAAAATTAAAATACGTTCTGAGTTATGCATGAATACTGAGCAAGCACATCATCTAAAAAACTCCATGGAAATTACAAAAATCAAGTTTGAGCAACAAGATTAGTTCAGTTAGCAGCTATATTAGGACTGAAACATTTAACTGAAGCTGCACCATATTACAATAAAAGGCTAAGTGATGGACCAAAGGCAAGTCTGTCTGAGGTACTTGGGAAGAATTAAACCACTCAAGATGATTTGCCTCAGGGAATATTAAAGACTAGTTCTATACTAATTCCAGATATAATCCAGAAAGTTAGTAAACAAAATACAGTCAGGTTAGGAATAAACCATAACAGATGTTTGAGTAGAACCACTGCTGCAGTCATCACAGCTGGGATGCCTGCAAAGGTGGAGTTCAGACTTCCAGAATGTCTTCGAGAGCTGAGCACTCTTTTTCTCTCCTGGCATGGTTGACTCCACCTTCTCTGGGATATCCTTATGCTCCTGGTACAAAAGTGGCATCAGCCTCTCTCATCTATTTTTTTCTCACCTCACAAGTTAGATGAACACCTTCTAAAATGAAAGGGCTCTTACCACAAAATCCCTCTCTTAGGGTTAAGTGTGGACCACCATTCCAGAACAGCACTCTTCCTCAGAAAACATGGACAAAGGTGGGCAGGGTGTTGAGTAACAAGGACTGAAGAAAAAAATCGGGGGGGGGGGGCTAAGAGGGATCTTGGAACCCATCTTGGCCCTAGGATACCTCCAAGAAAGGAAGTAGAGATGGAATGAAGAAAATGGAACCGCAACAATGATTCTACTAAAACATCTACTATTATGGCAAGCTCCTTAAACAACTGTAGCATGTTTTTTGCATGATCCCTGTTCCAAGCATCATAATATGGGCAATTCCAAAAGTCTTCCATTTCCAATGCTAGGAGGTTAGAAAGAACCCAGAAGAGTCATGGAGAAACCCATAAAGGACAGCACAGGGCAATCTTATCTGGTTCTAAACATACGATCCAATTAACATGTCCAAGTGTGTACCAAGGACCATGTAGCCTTGAGGATGCTTTGTGTGCCACCTTCCCCCCAAGGAAAACGGGGAGTTAGCTGCTGTGCCCTGGCAGACTGAAATACTGTTGGTTCTTGTCTTACCACAGTCATATAACAAGGAGGCTATGCAATGAACTACATCCACCTGGAAAATGTTTCACTACTGACTTTTTTCTGAAGCAACACAACATTTGATCTGATCTCCTAAACTTATTTGTTCTGTCAGGGTAATATCTCACTTGTCCATGGACAGAGAATCCGACTCTTTCTATTCTGTGCTGAGGATAGAGAAAGAACACTGGCAAATGAATGGCTTGGTTTAGGAATATTTTTTCAGCAACTTCTGGCGTGAAGGCAGAATTAGTGAGTGAGCTGATTTTGTCTTTGTGGAAGACTATGAAGGATTCTTCACACATTGAATGTATGGTGCTCAGATAGTCTTCTTGCGAAAGTAACAACTATAAAGAGTACAGTCATTCAAGAAAGGCATATAAGGATGCTATATAGCTGCTGACTCAGTGGAAGGTAAGGTTAATTTTTCTACAGTGACATTCAGATCCCTGGAAGGTAAGGTTAATTTTTCTATGGTGACATTCATATCCCAGGCAGGCGTGACTCCTTTTCTGAGGGTGGAGTCTAAGGTGTAAGATGTGTAAGAAACTGCTTCATAAGGGGGGTGGGGTTGGCAGTCAAATGGGGCTCCATTGGCAAACATGCCACAATGGCTGACTAATGTTTTTTGAAAGAGGCATACTTTAGCCCAGGTGTAATCACAGACAAATAATGTAGAAACAAAAGTTATGCACTTAATGAGAGAGCTGTGTTATCTACTGCCATCCTTCCTCAATGGATGGATTACTGGATCTGTCTCAGACCTAACTTAGGCCATTCTCATACTTTGGATCCAAAGCTCAGACTCCTCCCCTTATCCATAATCCCCTGGAAGAGAATTACCTCAGATCGGGCCATACCTTACCATAAAAGTTATTATCTCCCATTACACACAATGTAAAAAACCTCAATATAATATCCTGCTCCCTGACCAAGAGCTTGAGGAGTACATGATCAAGCCAAGGATATATCAATGTGATCATTCCAGCAGCCAAAGGTAAAACAAAAGGAAGGAGGAAGACAAGTCAAGGAAAGATGGAAGCAGACAACACAGATCTATCATTACGATAAGTAAATAACTTTTGTATCTGATTATGTCTCTTCATCCTTTCCTCAGTGAATAGGAGAAAGTCTCCAACTACTATCAGTCTTGGGAGGTGTCATGGAAGCATATTCTGGAGGACAGCTAAACCAAAAAAGGCTCTATACCTTGACTGTAAATGCAATGTGTAATGAGAAATGAAGGTACAGACATTAGATCAAGCAGTTGCAACACATATGCCATCAAGAGATACTCTGAAGAAGGCGGCTAAAGAGGTAGCCACTGATCTAGTCAAGTGTGTCTTAGGAAGTTTGGGTAAAGCCAACACCTTCTCTCTGTAGACATGTCAAATACAATCAAATAATCATTGAGGAGGAATCACTTTACATAACTCATTTCCCAGTTCATCTGTGGAAAAAAAACAGACAATTGGTCAGTCTTTCTTGTATTCTTAGTACGGTGCAAGCAAAAACAGAGCTGCTGGTGCTTATCCAGCAGGTTTAACATATTTCTCCCCTTGTTGGAAAAACTTGGGACTGATTAAGTGATGATTCAGAAACTACCTTTGGAAGAAAAGGAAGATTTGTTCATGGAGCAACTCCGGAATTATATCAATATACTAAGGAAATATATCAGATGATTGTATAATACAAATGTCAGCTATAATGGCACAGAGTGCCATTTCTGGTGTACTGTATGCCTTGTATATTTTTGTATAATTTCTTGTACAAGTTTTCTATAATCTCTATATGTGGAGCTTTCCTTCCCAGCTGAAAATAGGTCTTATCCTAGTTGGACTTTCCCGGTAAACAAATGTAAATAAATAAATAAATTCTGTCCTTGTGGAAAACCAAGCAAGGAGGTTTATAAAAATGGGTATGTAACTCTGAAACCCTCTAGCAGAATTGACTGTTACCAAAAATAGTCTTCCAAGCTATATATTTCAAATCCACCATATCTGCAGGTTCAAAACATGGTCCACTCAAGCACTTAAGAGAATGGTAATATCCCAAGAAGGAACAGGGTCTCTAAGGGAGGACTTGAGAAGGAAGGTACCCCAAAGGAAAGCCTTAAGACAATTTTAGGGAGGCGATAGAAGATTAATTCACCAACATGAATAATGGAGAAAGTTAATTGGATTTTGATAGTAAATTAGCTAGCTCCATTGTGAACAAGAGAGGCGAAGTCCAAGATTGCCAGAAGAGGGGCGGAGAAGGGGTCCAAATTTTGCTGGAGGCCCAGATAGACAATCCCTTCCATTTGCTCTTATAAATCTTTTTGGTAGGGGGTTCTCTGCATAGAGATCAGAATATGGATGACTTGGGAAGAAAGCCTGGACTGCCTAGCCATCACTGGAATTGGAGAAACCATACAGTTAACCTCAGGGCTTGAATGTCCAGATGAGGCATTCTAGGTTGGTGTGGGAGGCAAAAATATCACAGCATGGTTGGCCCCAGAGGCTGAAAATCTTATCTGCCACTGTCCGGCTGAGGAAAGCACTCATGAGGGAGGAGGACAGACCTACTCAACCTATCCAGTATAACACTGGACTTCACCAGTATGTGCTCTGCTATTATAAAGCAATGAGAAGATATCACCAAATGCTAAACCCTCATGGCCTCTTGACATAATAAATAATAACATGTTTGCCTGTTTGTTTATGTACTAGATTATTGGCATACTGTCTATTTGAATGGATATCACACTTGTAGAGAGGGAGGAGGTCCTGAAAGGCCTGCAGTGCTAGGTAGACCACCCTTATCTCCAGGATACTGATGTGAACAATGGTCTCTGAGGGGGACCACATGACTCGAACTGTCTTTATAATGAAATGCTGCCCCCCCAACAGCTGGAAATTGTATGTGGTCACTGTAGCCTGGGAGACGACAGAACAAAAAGTTGACCTTGAGAAACTTCCAAAGATTCCAGCCACCACATATGAATTCTGCAGATTTTTGTGAGACGGGGCTTAGAAAATCATAGGCTGATGCCTGGCTGACCATTGCACTGACCAGGTTCATTGGAGCACTCATGGATTCTGGCAAGAGGAACCAAGGTGATGGCAGTTGCCATCAAGCCAAGAAGATGCAAATTCAACCTTGCTCATGTTTTCTGACAAGAAAGAACTGCTACGGCCTGTTTGTGGAAAGTGACAAGCCTGGATTCAGGCAGCCTGGCTAGATGAAGCTTTGTGCCAAATGAGCTCCAATGAATTCTACAGTCTGGATAGGGTGAAGTCTGGACTTCCTATGTTCACAGTGATGCCTAACTGAATGCAAAGCTGGAGCAAGGAGTCCCTGGTGCGGAGGTGATTACTCCTGGTGGGGTGGGGTAGGGGGGGGGGTTATGAGCTAGTCATCCAGGTATGGGAACATTCTGAACCCCTGCAGTCTGAGATGAGCTCCAAACTACTGTCATACACTTGGTCCATCACCCTGGGGGCTGTGATGAGACCAAAGGGCAAGGGTTCTGAAATGGAAATGATTGGTTCCCAGATGGAAGTGGAGAATCCTTCCGGAGCATCTGTCCATCTTTATGAGATAGTATGTATCCTGACACCTATGCAGCACATCTAACTGTCCATTCTTAAGCAATGAAAAATGAGTCATACTGTAACCATCTGAAATTTTGTTTCATGTACTGCTTTAGATGACTGAGGTCCAAAAATTGGCCTGAGGTCCCTATTTTTCTTTGGCACCAAAAAGAACCTTGAGTAAATTCTGGATCTTAGCTGGTCTGGGGGACCTCCTGGATGACTCAGTTGTCTGACAGCGTTCTTCTCTCTAGTGCTGCTGCTTTTCTCTGGGAAGGTGGAACATTGGTAAGTTTTCTTGCGTGAGGGGGATAAGACAGAAAAAAGAATAGCTTCTGGTTATGATCCTCTGCACTCAAACATCTTGAGTGATGGCTGCCCAAGGCTGTGGGATGCAGGGATAACCAAGTGCCTCCAGAATGCAGCACTAGTCAACTGTTCAGGAGTGCTGGTAAGGCACTTCAGAGAACGGACCCTGAAAAGCACTGGTTTTACAGACCAACTCTGCAGCAGGGGTGCCATACACCATTAGAATTTCCCTCCCCTGCCCTGGTGAAGGAGAGGGGCAGGGCAAAACCTTGCGATGTATGGGACCACAACTTCTTCATTCCCTTCTGGTTACTAGAGAAAGACCTCTAGGGGTACATAACCAGATCCCAGCAGCAGACAGGGTTTTCCCTAAAGAAATACCGACTCCTCTTCCTATGGCTTTAGAGGACCAACTCACCTCCTTCTAAGTACTTCTAGGATTTCTCTGAAACACACATCCTCAAGGAGGGATCTGGGGGGCCCCTTCCCCATCACTGAAGTCAGTATCTTCAGTTAAGGACTCCTGTAGGGAGTTAATGTGCCTTCTCTTGGACAAGCACAAATGTTTCAGTAGAACCACTACAGTGGGGTGTTCCAGAGAGGACTCTGGAGCAGAAAGGGGCTCCTAAATGCAAACCATCTTGAGGAAAGGAGAGGCTGTTTTTTCTAACAGAACAGAAAGAGAAGGATCAGGACCCGGGGATCTCTTTACAGAAGAATAGATGCAAGTGGGAAATGGAACTCTGCTCCCTAGAAAGAGAGAACACATTCTCAAAAGCTGAAGTAGAGACCTGACCAGAGACCTTTCCTGCAGGACCCAAACCTCCTAACCTGGACTTGTCTCAAATTCTTAGTCTGTTCAGCTCTGAAGCAGATGCCAGTGCCAAGCTGTCTAGTGCCGAAGCTCCTCTGACAGACAAGGACGGCTCTGAAAATATCAAAGTCAGGCCAGACCCACTGGACCTTGCACCCCAACTCCTGAACTGCCTGGGTTTGATCCACAAGGAACCGATCAAATAAGAGAAACAATGTGAATCAATGGAGACCATGTCTTTGGATCTGACACAGATAAAACTGGGGAAACACTCTGATCCAAAAGCCCCAGATACAAAGGTCGGATTGTGGAAGGAGTGGTAATATGAGCAGGGTATGGGCCCATGCTCACTGGTCCAACACTGAACAGAGCTGAAAAATCTCCAACTGGATTTAGGTCCCCGAGGAGCTTCCTCATCATTCCATCCATCTCTGCTTCAGACAGGCTCCTAAAAGACTGCACCGACCAGAGGGGTGGGGCAGTGGACAAGGGTCTGGAAGAATGTTAAAAAGTTTTTTCCTAAAGAAAGGTTATTCCTAGCTTGGGTGAAACTGGCTCATGTGAGAAATGAGGTTCGGACAATGAAGAAGTGCTGGATCCAATGACTATAGGGTCAGACACTGGTGTCAGATCTGAGATCTTAAGAAGCTTCAGAGTAGGACCAAAGGAAGAAGAGTGATCTGGAGAACACTTCTTGGACTCTTGGGATTCTTTGTTTTTCTCCATTTCTTTGGGCTTATCACCACTATTTTCACCCTTAGCCCTGTCAGAAGATTAACTGACAGAAGGGAAGCCAGAAGATGAGTGGGACAGGGAAGCTTCTCCCACAGCAGCAGGGAAAAGACCCTTCTAAAAGGAGTACAAATAGAGCACTGCTCATCAAGATGAGCAACCCCCAAGCAGTAGGTACCTTTCAAGTGTGCATCTGAATTAGGAATGTTAAGGCCATAAACTACATGTTTTTAAAACCTGATGACTTATCAGCATACCTCTCAACTGTAGAGATTTTTCACAGAATGCACAGATTTATGCCTATTTCTGGTCCTTTTTCATAAAATTGTGGTTTTCTGGCAAATCACTGGCAAATAATTAAAGACTGAAATTAAGAAAAATAATGACAGATATTTAAGTTTCAGACTTCATGCCCTTCAGAAAATTATTTCTAATGGACAACCTGTTATTCTATGGTCCTTATTTTTGGGCCTTTGTCCCACTTTTATTTATGGCTTTGTCCAGATTTCTTGCTCTAAGATGTTGAGAGGTATGCTTGTCAGCCATATAGAATAGTCTACTCCAACACTAAAGGGAAACCATACTTACAAAAGCACAGCAACCAACCACAAACAAGAACAATACAGTAAACTCTCAGTTAACCAGAATTAAAGCAACCGGCAAAAAATAGTGAAGAAATACAGTGCAATTTTCATGTCTTGCACTTTGTTTTCCCCCTGCAGAAATATACCTTACATTTTTTGAGGTTTAGAGCTTTAAAAAGGAAGATACAAATAAATTCCCGCTCTACCCAACCTGAGAAAAAGTCAAACTAAACAAATAGTATAGGGTACAGTATTAGTAACGCCTATTTTTCACAGTACCTCTTAAGCAGCCAGAAACTACAGTTATCTGGCATCTACCAATCCCCACAGGTGCCGGTTAACTGAGCGTTTACTGTAATTATGTGATACAAAAACTGTCCCAAAAGTACCACTAATGAGAAAAAAAATCTATAACAGTAAGGTTAGTGACAGGTGAAAGAGTGCCAAAATGGTGAGGACAGAAAACCATCTCTGAATACCCCCCTTAGGTTAAGGGAGATAAGAATAAGAAAACTAAGAACTGTAAGTGTAGAGAAACCTATGCAATTACTATACCCAAAAAGTATTACAAAATTGCTTCAACTTATCTGCTCCCAAGCCTAAGCAGTGGATATCTCATCCAAGGCAAACGAGATATGAGGCAAGTCTCCACTTGCAGGAGATTAAGTGTAAATGTAGAAGCCTGAGCTTTGGATCCAAAGTTGGAGGGTGGCTGAAGTTGGATCCAAGACAGATCCGACAACCCACCTGTTGAAGAATGGATGGAAGAGAATGTCAGATCTATAAAACCTCTTCCATTTGGCTAGGGAGGATTGCCTTCTACTTGGTCTTCTAGCTTACCTCATCACAGTAAAGTCATATCTTTCATGCTGTTAGTCTGAGGGTAGAAAGACATGGGTGGACTAAACTGTATGAGATGTGTCAGCAGGTTCACATGTTGGGGCATTAGGTACAGTTAGTCTCTTATCATTCCTACGTAAGGGAGAACCAATGCTACCTTGGTCAGAAAGGAGCACACAGTATCATTAGTGGCTCCTCCTTCCTTATTTTCTGAATTACCCAGGGCAGAAAGAATACAGCAATAAATCTGCTCGATTCTGAAAGAAATCATCAACTACCCAAATCAGTTTTGCTTGGTGATCTGAACAGACTTTCAGTTGTTGTCTGCTGCTCAGAGAGGCAGAGAGGCCTACTCTGGTAACTCCCATCTGTAAGCATGGTAAACAAATTTGTCTTTGTCTAACATTTACTTGTGGGAGTCTGCTGATGTCCTGCTTGGCTGATCCTCTATGGCATTCTTTTGGAAAGTGATGTAGCTCACTGGACCCTCTCAGATTACAGAGTTACTTCACAAGACTACATGGTCAAAGGGACTTAGTTCAGCCAAGATAGCACCTGAACTGTCTTATGCACATTCAGAGCATGCAGAATCTCTTCTCTACAGTTCTGACAATCTGATAAAACACAGGGAAATTGATGGCTAGATTCAAAGTAAACTCTTGAAATCCCTCTGACCATAGATGAGAGATTTGATCTTAATGAGACCCTATCGCTATGGAAGGCCAGACAGGGTTTACCCACATAACACCTTTCAACTCAGATACTCTTCTTGCAGATGTCAGAGCAATAAGTCCAGTGTTCTATGTCATGACCCTTAAATCTGCCTCATGGGGTGCTTCAAGGGAGAAATAGTAAACTTATCTAGCATAAATTTACGATCCTAGGAATGAGCCACTTGTATTTTTTTTTAGGAGACCTAAGATGTAAAGTCACATTGTTGATTATAATAATTCTATGACACAATACAAGGTGTTATTAGAGAAGGGGGTCAGATTAGGTTATCTGACCCAAGAGGATGTTGATAGAAAGTTTGATGTGGGTGGGTGTAAATTACCTGCCTTTTATTGTTTGCCTAAATTGCATAAAAGTTGTGCAGAACCCTCCTGGTCGTCCTATTGTTGGTGCCATAGATATTTTTTTACCAATATAGGCTTACTTATACATGAATATTTACAGTCTCATGTTATGAAGTTACAGTCTTGTATAAAAGACTCTTGATTTTTTTGGACAAAATACAGGACATTAAGTGGAGTAGTGATATGTATTATGTAGTTATGGATCTGAAAAGTTTATACACTAGTATTAGACATCAGGATGGCATTAAAGCCTTGAATTATTTTTTGGGCAATTCTCCCCTGTCCGGTTACATAATAGAACTTAACACAATTTTGTTTATTAAATCATTTTTTTGTCTTTGATGGACGTGTATACTACCAGTTGCAGGGTACTGCCATGGGGGCATCTTTTGCCCCCATGTATGCAAATTTGTTCATGGCACTTTTTGAGCTGAATATTTGTATAAGCATGAGTTTGTGAAAAATAATGTTATTGCCTATTACAGATACATAGATAATTTCATTTTTGTTTGTAAAAGTGGTAGGCACAGTGTTATGAACTTTCGGTTGGATTTAGAACAAAATGTTTATGGTGTGAAATTTGATGACATACAGTGTGGTAGCATGGTTCATTTCCTTGATTTAGTTCTATAGGGTGTTAATGGTGGGGGTATTAAGGCATCAGTACATAGGAAATTTGCAGATAATTTCCATTTTTTGCATGGGGCTAGTTTTCATCCCCAACATTTGCTGGAAACCCTACCCTATGGGCAGTTTCTTCGAATGCACAGAATTTGTAGTGATTGGGGGGATTTTGTAAGAGAGTGTAGGTACACTTTTTACATGTTTATTTATTAACAGGGGTTATAACTACAATGCAGTTAAGAAGTCTTTACAAAGAGTTGTAGGATTTAGACTGGGGTTAAATCAGTGTCAAAATGTCATGCATGGAGAAAGGAATAATACTGAATCTTGCAAAAATCAGACATATTTTGTTTCAGTGTATAATAGTCTGAGCAATAGGATTAATAAAATATTACATAGCTGTTGGACATCTTTACTTCAGGACATGGAATTGGAGAGAATAATAGCAAATAGTCCTTGTATTCCCTGCAAAAAAGGAAAACATTTGAAAGATTTTTTGGTTTCTAGTTATTTCTCTATGCCTAATGAGACACTGCACATAATTCCTGCCATGAGGGGCACTCACCCTTGTGGTGGTTGCTCTATATGTTTCTGTGTTACAAATTTTAAGAAAATAAATGGTATTACGTTTTCTCCTGGTGGTAGCTTTTCAAGTAAATGTGAAGGGATAATATATGCTCTCAGCTGCTCTTGTATATTATTTTATATAGGAGAAAGCAAAAGGAAATTTAAAGTAAGAATACAGGAACATATAAGAGATATAAAGAATGGTAAAACAGAAAGTAATGTTGCAATGCATTTCAAAACAGTTCATAATGTCGATCATTCTTTGTTAAAAGCTTCTGTTTTAGAGCAAGTTTTTAAGAAATTTGGTGAAATATGTGATATTAAGGACAAACTTCTTTGTAAATAATCTGTTTAAAACTTCTTTGTAAAGAATCTGTTTATATTTTAAAGTTTAATACTATGATACCTGTAGGCTTAAATTTAGAGATTAATTGGAAACAATTACTATGTAACTGAATAATTAATTGATGAATGGTGTTATATAAAGTCTGTGTAAAGCTGTGTGTTTTGTATTACTCCTGGAAGGCTGTAAACCAAGGCGCTAGAGTTTAGAGTTTTTTATTAAATCTGTGTTTGTGCTGTGGCCAGTTGTGGATTTCTTCTTGCTGCTGTTCTTCAAGTTGTTATATACTAAGATGTAAAGCCACTTTTAGAAACTGTCCTTCCAAAAACAGAAAAGAAAGGGGAGGATTTATGGGCACACCTGCTGAAATGGCCATAATGCCTTTTTTAAACAAGAAACAGCTTTATTAAATTATCACACGACATACACAATCTTACAATTATTTAAATGAAAGTAAACCATACACAATTTGAGTTGCAAACATACATTATATACCATGCTGACAACAGTAGCTGCAAACATTATACATCACTTATAATATATCCAGTCAATGTCAGTCAAACATTGCATAGCTCATTCAGATCCTGCCTTCTTTTAAATCTCATTCCTCCTATGCATGTATTGATCCCACAATTTCCATTTTTCCTATGCAATTTGCTCCTACCCTTTTTGAAAGACCTAATTTCAGTTGTTTTATCTCTGTTACTATCATCGTTACCTCTAGTAAAGATGGTTTAAACTTTGATTTCTATTTTCTAGTAACTGACTCTTTGGCAGCCATCATAATTAGACTCAGCAAGGCCTTACTATGTCTAGGTAATTCAGATTCTGTATCATAGCTCAAAAATAATTTCCTTAGTTACACCAATTTGTTCACCCAGTATCTCTGATAGAGTAGTCTGCAGGGATTCTTTAAAGTCTGCCAAACTCATTATACTCCCAGAAAATATATTCCCAGATACCACTTTCTTCCCTATCGCACCTTCAACATTTGCTGCCTACCCGAGAAAAATTCTTTGGAGTCTACTTGTGGTATAAAAATACCTATGTAAACACTTCCAAGCGAAGATCCTAAATCTTCTAGACTTTGTTGCATATTTGGGAGACATACACATATCCCTCATTGTTTATTTGTGAATTGCTTATCCAGTCTCTCTTCCCAGTCCTTTCTAACCTCCTCTGATTGATTCTTTTAGTTATCATGCAATATTTTATATGCTCTATTAATTACCTTTTTCCTAACAGCAATTTCTGTTCTAGATTCTACTAAAAACTCTACCAGCGCTGGTCTTTTGTTTAAGACCCCCCCCATTTCTTTTTCTTTGCCTAAACTCTGATATCAATCCTCGTTATAGAAGGCAATCTCTTACCTGCAAGTCCAAATAAGCTCTTGACGTCTTCCCATTCTTTTACCATTACCGCTCTAGTTATTTGCTCCCAATACTTTGGTTCCTTTGCAAGTTTTCTCCAATCAATTCCAGACACCTCTTGCCTATTGTCTGTATTTCTAATTGCAGTCATCTCCATCTGCAGAATCTCCTTTCTCCATATAACATTCTGTATGATTACCGTTATTCTCCTTAAAGGTCAGCATCCAAAATACCAGTCTCTCCTTGTTTCTTGAGCTTCCCCCTATATCACCATCAGCTCTTTCCACTTTTAATTATAGTTTTCTGCTTATGTTATATGTACAGCAGTCTTAACTGTGTTCCTCTGAAACACCCATTCAATTTGGGTAATCCCAATCTGCCTTGTTCTACTGGAAGAATAAGGTTATCCCACTTGACTCTTGCCATCTTCCCCTCCCACATAAAATCCTTCAATTCTTTATTAATTGCTATCCACAACTTAACCTCTAGTTGATAAGAATATGCTTGACCTGTATATAAGACTAGAGGGACTAAAACATTTCAACTGCTTGTATCTTATTATCGATATACATATAACAGCTTCCATTTTCTCAGTTTTTGTATTATGTTTTGCGTAGTCTCTTCCCACATATCTCTTTTTTCCTAATCAATTTTAACTGAATTATATATGAATCATACATAACCAAAATTGACCATATACAACACTGGACATAGATTCAACACAATCATAGACTTGGTAGAAGACTACTATAAAATCACTGTTATAGTGCATAAATAACATATGCCCCCTTACAACATATTATGCCGATATTCTACAGAGATAATTCTGATAAGCATGTCTCCTATTAATTAATATGATATATACAGTGAGGAGTCAAAAGCAAATACAAAACTATGTACACTTAGATGCCACACCTTTTGGAAATCTGAAGGTCATTCATTGAGGTAAGTATATATGGAGAAAGTAAGAAGAATAAAAAGATTGGATTAGTTGTGCTACATAGAAATAACTGAAG